>NC_056620.1:7894934-8097434 GCF_018340385.1 Cyprinus carpio
ATATATATATATTTATGTATGTTTAGTATATATATATATATAATGAAAACAATTAGGTTAATTTGAATTGAATAATTTAACACACACACACACACACTGGGGTTCATGATTTTTGTTGAGTGATTACTCTAATAAAAAAATAAAAATAATAATGTTATATATGTATGTATGATGTTTTGTTAAAATATATATACTCTATTTTTTATATAAGTATATTTTTATATATTATATATATATTTGTTTTTTATAATATATTTTTTTTTTTTTTTTTTTTTTTATGTATAGTATTTTTATTATATTTATTATATTTCTTGTTTTTGTTTTTTTTTAATATTTATATATTTTTTTTGTTATTTTTAAAAATGTTTGTATTTTTTTTTTATTTATTTGTTTTTTTTATGTATATATATTAATTTTTTATTTTTATATGTATTTAGTTTATGGTTTATTTTTTTTTACAACATACATAATTTATTTTTTTTGTTTCTTATTTTTTTTTTATTTGTTTATTTTATTTTTTGATGTGTTTTTTTATATTATTTGTTGTTATGTATTTATGTTTTTTTTTTGTTTTGTTTACTTTTCTTATGTTGTTTGTATATATCTGTTTTTTTGTATATTTTTTTTGTTATGTTTTTGTTGATTTGTATGTATATATTTGGTTTTAGTTTTGTATTTATATTTATGTATGTTTTTTTTTTTATGTATTTTTATATATTTGTTAGTGTTTTTTTTTTTTTATAGTTTTATTTTGTATTATATTAGTTTTTTTTTGGATTTATTTTGTTTATTTGTTTTTATTGTTTTATTTATGTATAGTTTTTTTTTTAAGTTTTAATTTTTTTTATTTTTTTGGTTTATGTATATTATTTTTTTTATGATTTTTTATTTTTTTTTTATATTTGTGTGTGGTTTTTTTTATTGGTTTATTTTTATTGTTTTTTTTTTAATTTATTTTTTTTTTTTTTTTTATTTTACTTTTTTTTTTATGTTTTTTTGTTTTAGATATTTTGTTATTTTTTTTTTTTTTTTTTTTTTTGTATTTTGTTTTTTTTTTTTTTTTTTTATTTTTTATTGTTTTTGAGTTTGGTTTTATTTTTATGTTTTTTTTTTTTATTTTATTTTTTTTTATTAATTTTTTTTTATTTTATTTTTTTTTAATTTTTTATTTGTTTTTTTTATTTTTTAATTGTTTATTTTTTTTTTATTGTTATTTTGTATTTTTTTTTTTTTTTTGTATTTTTTTATTTTTTTAAATTGTTTTTTGTTTGGTTTGTATTTTTTTTATTTTTAATTTTTTTTTTTTTTTTATATGTTTTTTTGAAAATTTGTTTTTTTTTATGTATTGTTTTTTTTTTTTTTGTTATTTTTTATTAAATTTTTTTGTTTTGTTGTGTGATGTTTTTTAATTTTTTTTAATGTTGTTAAATTTTTTTTGGTTTTTGTTTTATTTATGTAATTAATTTTGTTTTTTGTAGTGTAGTTTTTTATTTTTTTTTATTTTGTTTTTATTTTGAGTTGTTATTGTGTTTTTTGTATTTTTGTTATTTATTATTTATTTTATTTTATTATTTTTTTTTTTATTTTTTTTGTTTTTTTGTTTTTTATTTTTGTGATTTTTTTGTTTTGTTTTGTTATTATGGATTTATTATTTTTTAATTTTGAATTTATTTTTGTTATTTGGGTTTTGTTTTTTTTTTTTTTTTTTTTTTGTTTTTTTTTTTTTTATTGTTGTTTGTAAGTTATTTTTTTTTTTTTTTTTTTTTTTTTTTATTTGTGGTGTTCACCTTATTGGGTTTTTTTTAATTTTTTTTTGTATTTTTTTTTTCTTTTTATTTTTTTGACGTTTGTTTGTATATATTTTTTTTTTATTATGTTTATTTGTTTTTTTTTTTTTTTTTTTTTTTGTTTTTTTTTTTTTTTTTTTTTTTGTTTTGGTTTCTTGTTATTTTTTTTTTGGTTTTATGGTTTTTTTTTGGTTTTTTTTTTTTTGAATTAGTGTTAATTTTTTTTTTTTTTTTTTTTTTGTTGTTGTTTTGTTGTTTTTTATTATTTTTTATTTTTTTTTTTTGGTTTATGGTTTTTTTTATTTTTTGTTTTGGGTGGTTTTTTGTTTTTTTATTTTTTTAATTTTTAATTAAGGTGTTTTTTTTATTAAAATGTTTGTGTTATTTTGTTATTTTTTTTTTTTTTTTTTTTTATTTTTGTTTTGTGTTTATGTTTGTTTTTTTTTTTTATTTTTAATTTTTTTTGTAAGTTTGGTTGTATTTTTGTTTTTTTTTTTATGTGGTATGTAAAAATTTTAATTTAATTTTTTATTTTTTTTTTGGTTTGTTAATTATTTAATTTTAAATGTGGTTTTTTTTTTTTTTTATTTTTTTTTTTTTTTGTTTTTTTTTTTGTTTTTTTATTAGTGTTTATTGTGTTATTTTTTGTTTTTTTTTTTTTTTTTTTTTTTTGTATGTTTATTTATTTTTATTTTTTTTATTTTTTTTTTTTTTTATTTATTATGGTTTTATGATTTTTTTTTTATTTTTATTTTTTTGTTTATTTATAATTTTTTAAATTGTTTTTTTTTTTTATTTTTTTTTTATATTTTATTTTTTTTTTTTTGTTATTTTTTATATTTTTTTTTTTTTTATTTTTTTTTTTTTTTTTTATTTTATTTTTTTTTTTAATTTTTTTTTTTTATTATTTTTTTATTTTTTTTTTTTTTTTTTTTTTTTTTTATTTTTTTGTTATTTTTTTTTTTTTTAATTTATAATGTTTTTTTTATTTTGTTTTATTTATTTTTTTTTTGTTTTGTTTTTTTATTTTTGTTATTTTTTTTGTTCAATTTGTTTTTAATATTTTTTAAATCTTTGTTTTTTTTTTGTTTTTTTTTTTTTTATTATAATTTTTTTTATTTTTTTGTTTTTTTTTTTTTATAGTTTTTTTTTTATTTTTTGTTTTTTTTTTGATTTTTTTTTTAGTTTTTTGTTTTTATTATTTGTTTTGTTGTTTTTTTTTTATTTTTTTTTTTTATGTTTTTTTTTTTGTAGGTTTTTTTTTTTTTTATTTTTATTTTGTATTTTTGTATATTTATTTTTGTTATTTTTTTTTGTTTTTTATTTTTTTATTTTTTTTTTTTTTTTAATGTTTATTTTTTTTTTTTTTTTTTGTATTTTTTTATTTTTTTTTATTTTTTTATTGTTTATTTTATGTATAATATATTTGTTTTTTTTTTTTTTTTTAATTTTTTTTTTTTTTTTTTTGGGTTTTTTTTTTTATTGTTTTTTATGTTTTTATTTTTTTTATTTTTAATTTTTTTATTTTTTTGTTGTATTTTTGAATTTTTTTTTTTTGTTATTTTGTTTTTAAAATTTTTTGTTTATTTGTTTTTTTTTTGTATTTATTTTTTTTTTTTTATTTTGTATTTTGTATGTTTTTTTTGTTTTTTATTTTTGTTTATTTGTATATTTGGTTGTATTTATATGTTTTTAAATGTTTTGTGTATATGAATATATGTGTGTTTGGATATATTTTTTGGTGTTTTTTATATTTATAATTTGTGTGTGTTTGTATTTTTTTTATTATATATATTATATGTGCGTATATATATATATATATATATATATAAATATATATATATATATATATATATATATATATATATATATATTAGAGCTGTTCAAATGATTAATCACGTTTTTAAGCACATCCAAAATAAAAGTTTTGTTTACATAATATATGTGGTGTATACTGTGTATAATTTATTATGTATATATAAATACCACACACATGCATGTATATATTTAGAATATGTAATGTTTATATATTAAATATGTTATTATATATAATATAAAATATAGAGAATAAGAATATAAATATATTAACTGTATATACATGTAAATATTTTCTAAATATATAATCTTATGTGTGTATTATTTATATATACTAATAAATTAACCTGGACACATTATACATATATTATGTAAACAAAACTTTTATTTTGGATGTGATTAATCGTGATTAATCATTTGACAGCCCTAATATATATATATATATGTATATGTGTATGTGTGTGTGTGTGTGTATATATGTTAGGGGTGTAACGTTACACAAATATGACGGTTCGGTACGTACCTCGGTTTTAACGTCATGGTTCGGTATGATTTCGGTAAAGCAGGGGGAAAAACTATTTTTTTTTTATAATGGTTTACTGAACAAGTTGCTCTTTCTTGAAATACATTCAGTTATAGTTTCAATTTTCTTAGTGATGCAAATCTACCTCAGCTTATGCTTAAAACTATAGGGAGCACTTTTACATTATAAGATTACAATTAGGCCTAACAACTTAACCCATACATAAAACCACAAGGATGCACTGTTTTATTTCAAATCAAAGCTAAATACACGTAGAAACAGCGCATCCTTGTGGCGCGGATGACACAGAAGAGCATACACAAAAAAAAAAAAAAAAAAAAAAAAAGCATAAGGTGATATGGGGAGACACAGAGGAGACTGTTGACAAAGGAATTATTGAATAAATCATTATTTTTGTTTTCTTTGCTTACAAAAAGTGTTCCTGTCACTTCATATAACCCAGATTGCTCATCTGATGGCAGATGGAGTATTCTGACGATGACTTTCATACCTTTTATGGACGTTGACACTGTTATTTATTTGGCAGTCTATGGGACAGTCTCAAGGCTCCAGGTTTTCATCCAAAATATCTTAAATTGTGTTCTGAAGTCGAACGGAGCTTTTACGGGTTTGGAACGAAATGGGGATAAGTGATTAATGACAAAGTTTTCATTCTGGGGTGGAGTATCCCTTTAATGCTGCGTTCACATCAAATGCGAATAGAGCATCAAATTCGCGTCTAGTTTGCCGCTTGAACATTTTGAATGCATTCGCCCGTCTAGAAAGCAAGAGTTTGAAGCATTCGAGGCTTTTCCACTTTTTCCTGCACACGTCCTCTGAATAAACACATTATCTTGTTAGCGAAAAGTAGCTGTATATTAGGGGGAAAATAGTTACTCTATTCGCGTTTGGTGTGCACGCTTCAATATGATCGCGTTCACTTGCGCTCTGCTCTGCACAAATCTGCGGGGCATCACAGCTCAGACACGGGAACCGGAACTGATCGCGGCCCCTCTAGTCAGTGCTTGTGTTGGGATTATACCAGCACATTTCTGAACTGTCCCAGAAGTGGCTCTCCAAGGCGTTTATACAGCGATCTGTCATGCCACATCAAAGACTGTCAAAACGGCATTTATTATTTGAATTCCCTGAGAAAAAAAAAAAAGAAAAAAAACTGTATTAGTTCGGTACACATACGTACCGAACCGGAAGACCCGTACCGTAACGGTTCAGTACGAATACGTGTACCGTTACACCCCTAATATATGTGTATATGTGTGTATAAAAAAATTGGACATGCTTCACTTCACTTCAGTGCCAGGCGTGAGTCAAGCGAGCGCAGAAACGGTGTGTTCGCAGCACGTCCTCTTCAATTGCACCCACAAAGGCTCTGGTGCGCACTGTAGCCTGTATCCTTTCATATCAAAGCACACAATAAACTCTGTGCATGCAATGTCGTGGTCAGTTAAGTCATGGAGTTACCAAAAAGACGATTAAAGCTGCCTTAACACTATGCATGCATTTATTATTTTATATGAGTCATATAAGAACATGTCTCTGAAATGGTTTTCAAAACTGTCCTGGAGCAGCCCACTGTCACACTCATCTAACACACCCGATTTAACTTGTCAGCTCGTGTTTATTTTAGGACTTCGGTCAGTAAATATGCAGCCTGCAAAACACTTAAAATAAATATCAAAGAAATAATAGTTAAACAAGAAAATTTCCTTGTTTAAACGTTTCCTTTTTAAAACACTGTCAGTGACAAGCTGAATCAGACTATTGTATTTAATAAATATGCAATATATATATAATAAATATGGGCTTATCTGGTTCCACTAAAAATACCTAAAAGATGTTCATCAGCAAAACTGCATACATTTACTTTGATTTTGAATTGTTCAAAACAATTGAAATACTATTTGGCCAGTTTAAAAGAATGAGATCAACTCTATTCAAAAATATATCTGAGAACAACTTTAAACCATTTTGTTTTTATGGATATTTTCATATATTTATTATAAAACATAACAAGGATACTGGATAATTTTTAGCAATAAAAATTCATGTGTATGGCACAAACTGCATTATAGTCCCCATCTCATATTTCCTTAATGTCTCTGTGTTAAACATGGTGTCACGTGCATGGGAATAAACATGGAAATGATATGGAGATGAGGTTATGCATAGTAAAACAAGGCGTTGTAAGCTCCATATATGGTTATTTCGGGGAGGAGACAAGGTGGAGATGAACGTACGCACAGTCTTCCCCTGAAGGGGATTTATAAAGGGATTTTTGCGCAGGTTCTGGCGTACGCATGGTTTATAAATCTGAAAACTTTTGTGCGTATGTAAAATCTAGCTTTTGTGCCTACGTACACTTTGTCACGGCGACCATCACAGCCCTATCTCCAAACCAATTTGGATGGTTATGTTTTGCTTCTTATGCTTTGCTAAATAAAAAAAAAGTGTTGTGCTCCGCTTTCCCGTACACACATCATGAGAGCATTTTCTGCACTAAACCCCGTGTTACAATATATTTAAAATTGGTCTTTTACAATATATATTTTTTTTGCTTCTCGTTCAATTCTTGTTCTTTTTGGATTAAATCAAAGCCACTGCTGGATTCAACCAAGGATTGGTTACAGCTTGAGCTTGTAGAATTAGATGCATTAGGCATGTGATGATCATCAGATATCTTTTCCCTTTTCTGCTTGATGTTGTGGTGTATGGTCTCTGTTGTTTCTCTGCCTCTCCTCAGTCTGGCTTTTGATTGCTCCTGCCAGGAGTTTTGCATTTCAGGATGTTCTCTTCACCCTCAGAAAAAGTCTCAAGTGAAAGATTCACCTTTCCTGCATTAAGTCAGCCTTTCTCCATGCTGAACTGTGCACCCCTCTTTCAGGAGGGGAGTTGCAAGTCTATCAGCCCCTCTCTTTTCTTTCTGCAGCTGTGTCTTTGCTTTTTCACCACTTTGTTTGACAGACTCCAGTTTATTGCTTCCCTTTGTCAAGGCACTGTTCCAGAAGCCATCTGAAATTTTAACACTCAGAGACTGCATTAATCAAATGAACTTTGTAACTCTGACCAAATTTTGTCTGAGCAATCAGCTCTTTATCTATTTTTCACTTTTCAACCATCTCTTTCTATGGTCCCTTGATAAGAACAATCTCATCTGGTTATAAACATCAGTTCCCTTATTCTGTTTTACTAAAGCAAGTTCTTCATTGCAGAAAAATAGAAAGTATTTTTTCTTTGCAAAATGCAGAAAGCAGCAGTAATCTACATTTATTATCCAAGTATACTGCAAAACAAAATAATCCTTCCTTTTACAACCACATGATATGTGTATGGTAAAATAAAGACTTCGCATATAAATGATCATATTTTTTTCTATATTTCTTACATAATTCAGAATAATCTGTTAATGAATTAATTTTTCCCAACCAACATAAAAGAATTTATATTATTTTATATTTAAATATTTAATCAGCAAGGTCCATTCCTGTTGTAAAATGCCTATGGCTTTTGAATCAAAATTCCTATTATCTTGGTCACCCAATCTTGCTCTCATTCAACATTGCAGTACACAAGTTATCTTTGTTAACTCAAGCCCACATCTCTGAAACTATATTGAGGGCCTTTCGCACTGCTGGAATCTTTTCATAGTACCGGACTGCCTTTTTCGAGAACCAAATTAGCTCCTACTCCAGAGCAGGATCTATCCAGCACAACTGGTACTACCCGTGATGCAAGTAGACATTGATTGGCCAAACGCGTATGAAAACGCCCTCACCCACCATGATTTAAAACGGTGTGTAAACATACTGTAAACATTGTGTCAACTTATTTCGCAAGTATGGAGAACAGCAACAGATGAACAGACACTGAAGTGCAGGCACTTGTAGCAAATGTAGCACTGCCAGTTGTCGTTGGAGATTCTTAGTCCTCCTTTCCGTACTTTCAATCGCTTAACGTATGCGTCGACATTCCATGTCCATTATTGTGAAACCTGCAAGACAAAACAAAAACACAGTTCCGATCACAGTGTCCTCCATCCTCCTGTTGTTAACTTTTTTTTTTTCTTTGATTCCATTGTTGAACGCCGCACACAAATGACGTTGCTCTCGACCGGCTTACGTCACTTACTTGTACACACTGTCGGTGTGAATGCAACCTTTTAAATGGTACTGGGAAATAGTTCGCGCAAAATCGCCCCAGTACTTTAGTACTGTGCATTTAGTTCTGGAACTAAAGCGGTGCTATAGGCCCTTTGGATTAACTTTCATACTGTGTCCCAGGAATAACAAGAAGTCTTCAGATATTAGATGTAAAGTTTTAAGCACATGCAATCTTTTTATTCATTCAAGTCATTTAATAATAAATGTATATCTTATTGTAATTAATCTACTATTATTTCAGTAATCTGCAACGTCCATATCTTGGAACACTTTTTTTTGTTGTTGTTTTTTGTTTAAACATTCATACAAGTCCCTTTATTGCTTAGGGCTCATACACTCATTCTTTGTCCCTTTTTTAGTGTATAGGGCTCATACACTCATTATTTTTTTCCCCTTTTTTAGATAGGGCTCATACACTTTTTCTCTTTTACTGTTTATTTTCCAGTTTTTTAGGTATGGATGATATGATCATTCTCTGTTGTCAGTCCAGGAGGGGCACACACCTTTGGCTCCACCAGATAAAGAGTTCCTTTGCGCATTAGGGATTGCACCGATTCGATATTCATATCGGGTATCGGCTCCGATACTGCCATTTTGCTGTGAGTCACAAATACAGTACAGCACGAAGCTCTTACAATGTGTGCATCCGGTGTGCAGAATGATGCACTTGAAGCAACACAGAGTCACAACCTGATGCCGTGTTGCTTTAAGCACATCATTCTGCACACTGGATGCACACATTGTAAGCACTTCGTGCTGCACTGTATTCGTTTTGTCCTATCGTATCTATCATATGTTGTTGCTTATTAAAAATATGCTATACATTTAAAATAAATGTATTTTAATTTTAAAGTATATACTTGTATATAAATACATTCATGAATGTTTTTAATAAATGTATTTTATAATAATAGCAATGTGTAACATTTTACCATATTTAGTGCAACACTTTTGTTCCCCAAAAAATATTGTTTTTTCACTAAATGTTTGGATTTCTAAAATTGTACACAGATTTTTCTAGAATAACTTTTGCTGCTGAATTATCCGCTAACCCACTAGTCATTTTTTGTCATAGATCATGAATACAGTGGTGTGAAAAAGTGTTGGCCCCCGTCCTGATTTCTTTTTTTTTTTTTTTTTGCATGTTTGTCACACTTTAGTGTTTCAGATCATCAAACAAATGTAAATATTAGTAAAAGATAACACAAGAAAACACAACATGCAGTTTTTAAATGAAGGTTTTTATTATTAAGGGAAAACAAAATCCAAAACTACATGGCCCTGTGTGTAAAAGTGTAAAATCTAGTAACTGGTTGGGCCACCCTTAGCAGGAACAGCTGCAATCAAGTGTTTGTGATATCTTGCACTGAGTCTGTTACAGCGCTGTGGAGGAGTTTTGGTCCACTCATCTATACAGAATTGTTGTAATTCAGCCACATTGGAGGGTTTTTGAGCATGAACCGCCTTTTTAAGGTCATGCCACAGCATCTCAATAGGATTCCGGTCAGGACTTTGACTAGGCCACTCCAAAGTCTTCATTTTGTTTTTCTTCAGCCATTCAGAGGTGGACTTGCTGGTATGTTTCGGATCATTGTCCCGCTGCAGAACCCAAGTTCGCTTCAGCTTGAGGTCACGAACAGATGGCCGGACATTCTTCTTCAGGATTTTTTTGGTAAACGGCAGAATTCATGGTTCCATTTATCACAGCAAGTCTTCCAGGTCCTGTAGCAGCAAAACAGCCCCACACCATCACACTACCAGCACCATATTTTACTGTTGGTATGATGTTCTTTTTCTCAAATGCGGTGTTACTTTTACGTAATGGGACACACACCTTCCAAAAAGTTCAACTTTTGTCTTGTCAGTCCACAGAGTATTTTCCCAAAAGTCTTGGGGATCATAAAGATGTTTTCTGGCAAAACTGAGGGGAGCCTTTGTTCTTTTTGTTTTCATCTTGGAACTCTGTCATGCAGACCATTTTTGCCCAGTCTCTTTCTTATGGTAGAGTCATGAACACTGACCTTAACTGAGGCAAGTGAGGCCAGCAGTTCTTTGGATGTTATTGTGAGGTATTTTGTGACCTCTTGGATGAGTCTTCGCTGTGCTCTTGGGGTAATTTTGGTTGGCCGGCCATTCCTGGGAAGGTTCTCCACTGTTCCATGTTTTTGCCATTTGTGAATAATAGCTCTCACTGTGGTTCGCTTGGAGTCCCAAAGCTTTAGAAATGGCTTTATAACCTTTTCCAGGACTGATAGATCTCAATTACTTTTTCTCATTTGTTTCTGAATTTCTTTGGATCTCGGCATGATGTCTAGCTTTTGAGGATCTTTTGGTCCACTTCACTTTGTCAGGCAGGTCCTATTTAAGAGATTTCTTGATTTGCAAACAGGTGTGGCAGTAATCAGGCCTGGGTGTGGCTAGAGAAATTGAACTCAGGTGTGATAAACCCAGGGTTGGGGACTAACGGAATGCATGTAACGGTGTTATATGTAATAAGGATACAAAAAAACGGTAACTGTAATTCTTTACAGTTACGTCAAAAAAACAAAGTAATTAGATTACAGTTACATTTGGTAACTGTAATTCTTTACAGTTACGTCAAAAAAATTTCATTTAAAAACGAAATAAATCAGTATTTTGGCATAATAACACTATATTAAGCGCAGCTTGATTAATGACTCACGCGAGTCACGTGTGCCACCCGCTGTCTACAATCTCCTCAGATGCAGATTGAATCACTGCTGCTAAACGATATGCTGCCCTTGTTTTCAAAGAAGAAAATGCAAACAACATGGTTGTACAGTGCAAACTGTGCCTTCCAGCAACGAAAACACTTTCTTCATCGAAGGATTCGACATCCAACCTAAAGAAGCATTTGCAGGTAAGACTAGCATAAATCATGTTAGCTAAAATGTAGTGTGTATTACTGCTTTAAAATTCAGTGGTTTGTATGATCGCATTTGTAAGTTTTGTAGCGATGATGGAAATCTGTAGAAATTAGGAGAGTAAACAGTTAGCTTTTACCTAAAATGTCCTTTCACTGTCTAGGTAAGTTCAGTCAGGCAAATAAAAAAAATAAAAAATCATGGCTTTAGTCAACATGTAGGCCTATTTTTAAATAAACTAATATGTAGATTGTGTAGAATTTTTAAATGTTATGTTTTTATTTTTTCCTTGTAGCCTACATTTTAGTTAAAAATAAAACAAAATAATCTGTAATGTGTACTGTACCCACTAATGTTAGATGTCTGACTGTATAGCAATTTACATAAATATTAAGGGCTGTGTGTTCCCAAGTTGTGGACATGAGACATGATTCCTTAGCTTTAATGGGTTTGAAAACATTAAAATTAAAGCAGAACAAACATGAACAGATATGTTTGATCTGAGCTTGTTCAGTTTTGGTTATGATCTGATTAAGCTTTTTAGGATAACTACAAAAACAATAATAATATTGCAATAGAGACTTTGTCTGATTTTTAAAAATACCTTTATTGTTGAGAGCCATTCAAAAGATTAAAAAAAAATATAACAATTTAAAAATTTTATTTATTTACATTTACCCCCTTTCTTTCTTTCTTTCTTTCTTTCTTTCTTTCTTTCTTTCTTTCTTTCTTTTTTCTTTCTTTCTTTCTTTCTTTCTTTCTTTCTTTCTTTCTTTCAAATCCTTAAGCACAAGCATACAATTAAAAAGCCTACAATTACTTTTTACAATTTGTTTTTCAGAGGAAGCATCCACATCATTTGGCCAAAGAAGCTAGCTGGACTTGAGATGACTACGCAACCTAGCACATCTGATCCTGGGCAAGGGGCCTTGAATCCTCCATGCAAACAAGCAAAGCTGGAATTTGGACAAAGGACAGCTCAGAGTACAATTAACAAACTAATTCTTGACTTTGTAATAGATGATGTTCAGCCATTCTCATTGGTTGAGCAGCCTTCGTTTAAAAAACTTGTGGAGGGACTCAGTGGAGGAAAAACTGTGATGTGCAGAAAGACACTTGTCCAGAACATTGAGAATGAGTTTGCAGTAATGAAAAATAGCTTGACAGAAACACTTATGAATGTATCTAATGTCTGCACAACAGCGGACTTGTGGACTGCACATAACAGGAGTTTCTTAGGCATGACATGCCACTGGATTGAAGAAAACACTCTGGAGAGAAGGTCTGCTGCACTGGCCTGTGCACGAATTAAAGGGCGGCATACTTTTGATGTCCTTGCCGCAAAAATTAGTGAAATACATGCAGAGTACAAACTACAACACAAAGTGAGGGCTACTGTCACCGATAATGGCAATAACTTTGTAAAAGCTTTCTGAGAATATCAAACATCTGAGGATGTAGCTGCAGATGACCTGGATGATGGAATACGATTTCTAGACATGGATGCAGTTCTTGAAATGCAGGGAGATGAAGAGCATTTTTTTTTCTTCCTCCTCATCAAAGGTGTGCTGCACACACGTTAAATCTGATTGCCACTAATGAGGTGGATAAAGCAGCATCAAATGGCCCTTTTTTTTTTTGTTTAGTTTAGAGGTGTGATGTGGGAATGTGTTTTTATATGTGGAAAGGGGCACAGGTGTAAAGTGTGTGTGGAGGATGTGTAAGATATTGCGAACATGAGAGTTACTGTTCCTTGTGTTACTAGATATAATACAGAGTATGATGCCATTTCCAAACTGACTGGTCTCAGAGAGGATCAGCTGACTGACATCTGTGGAAAGCTTGGAGTTGCCAAACTGCACCCACATGAGGTGACTTTTCTGAGAGAGTATGTGGATGTGTTACAACCTCTTTCCCATTCCATTGATCTACTACAGGGCGAGAAAAGATGCTACCTTGGATTTCTCATTCCAACTATCCTAAGCATCAAATCAAAACTTTCTGACAAACTGCCACGTGTTTTACACAGCTAACATCATCACTGCAGTACTCGAAACACTTGACAGTCGCTTTGACGCCATGCTTAACAGCCATGAAGCAAAAATGGCAACAACCACAATGCCGAAATTTCGCTTGTGTTGGCTTTCTCCAGACAATAGAGAAGAGGTTAAAAAAGCACTGGTTGACGAGGCAACATCTTTGGAATCCACTGCTGCTCCTGCCGCTGAGATGAGCATTTGCCCTGAGACTGATGAATCAGATGAGGAGTTTTTTGCGTTCGAAAAAAGACAAAAAGTGTGGGTAAAGGCACAGAGGAAGAGATTCAGAGATTCCTTGATGATCCTGAAAAAAACATGAAATCTCTAAATTCTTATCCCTTGGTCAAGCAGCTCTTCATGAAGTACAATACCACATTGCCTTCTAGTGCTCCCATTGAACGTTTATTTAGTTATGGGGGAAATGTACTTGCATCATCTCGAAGCAGAATGTCCGATGAGCACATGGAGCAAGTCCTCCTTCGTTACAACAGAAAAGTTGCCCAAACTGAATGAACAGTTTGAATGCACATTCTGTCTTCATTACCTATGCCAAATGCTGCCAAAAGACTAACTGCAATTTTTAACAGGATTAAACTTTGCAGTAATTTTGAATCCTACACTTTTAAAAAATAGTTTAGTATATTTGCAAAGAGAAAAAAAAAAATTTGTATTCTCTATTTTCCTTTTGAAGAAACATTTTCCATTGTATATAAATTGTGTTCTTATTATATTTGCTTGAAACAAATTAATTTGTATTCTCTATTTTCCTGTTGAAGAAACATTTCCATTGTCTAAAAATTCAGTTCTTACTATATTTGCTTGAAAATAAAATGAATTTGTATTCTCTATTTTCCTGTTGAAGAAACATTTCCATTGTCTTAAAATTCAGTTCTTACTATATTTGCTTGAAAAAAAAAAATGAATTTCTATTCTCTATTTTCCTGTTGAAGAAACATTTCCATTGTCTTAAAATTCTTTATTATATTTTCTTGAAAATAAAACAAAATAATCTGTAATACCAATACCATGCACTAGATGTCTGTATAGTCCTTTACATATATATATATATATTAATTCAGGGCTGTGAAATTCTTAATAAATGTTGTTTTAAAAAAAAAAAATATTTGACCTTGAAGTAATCCAGAAGTAATCCAAAAGTAATCAGTTACATTACTTTCATATTGTGGTACTTGGATTACGTTACTGAATACTTTTTTTTATATAAAGTAATTAGTAACTGTAACGGAATACATTTTTAAAGTAACCCTCCAAGCCTGGATAAACCACAGTTTTAACGGGGGCAAACACTTCTTCACACAGGGCCATGTAGTTTGGGATTTTGTTTTGACAACTGCGTGTTGTTTACTTGTTATCTTTGACTAATATTAAATTAGTTTGATGATCTGAAACATTAAAGTGTGACAAACATGCAAAAAATAAGAAATCTGGAAGGGGGCCAAAACTTTTTCACACCACTGTATACATAGGCCTATATTTTTTCATATTTATTGTTTATTTTATTTTTCTTTATAAAGTAGTAGTCTGTATCTAGTAGATTATGAAGGAATGATTATCATTTCCACACACAGAGATCTATAAATTCTACATTTATTTAAATGGGGGGAAAAAACTTCACTGGTATCGGATCGGTATCGGCCAATACCAAACCCTAGGTATCAGAATCGGTATCGGAGGCGAAAAAGCTAGATCGGACCATCACTATTTCTCATATAACCACAAGTCACAAATACACTCAGACACATACATTTACACAGACTATACTGCACTCTTCCTGAGTGACCTGTCAGTTCTACTCTGTCTTTCACTGATACACTTCCTCAACACAGTAGAAAAGCAGTACCCTGGAGGAATTTTTGCCTATCTGTTCAGACCTCTGTACTTTCCTTACAACTTTTACAGAGTGGTATCCACAGGACTTTGCATGCTTCCTTTTTGTTTGTTTGCTTATAGTTTATTGATATAGTTCTTTGGATGATTTAACAATAAACACAGATCATTAGATTGCAGGACAGCGTGCCAAATCTTCTGACACTGCCAGAATTTCGTCGGAGGTAAAATTTGATCGCAATGGCCATTAATCAGTTGTCGGTGAACATGTCAAACCAGTGATCAAAGACTACAGATTATAGGATTATAATTAGCCTAGGATTATAGGAATATTTTAGGATTTTCAAAATTAGTCTCAGACAACCAAATTGTGGCCAAAATCGCACAGTGTGAGCTGGACTTAATGCTTTGCGCTTTGAAGAACCGGCGTGGTCCTTTTTTTTTGTGTGTGTGTGTCAGACATAAACATAAATAGCAGACCTATCTCAGTGAGAAACATGTCCAGTGTTTATTTAAAAAAAGTAACATGTCGACTTGCTGTGTAGGTTGTCTGGAGCACAGCCTGTTAACTGTTAGACCCTTTGCAGAAAACACTGATTTTTGCAGCATTGAGCATTGTAGCCAGTAGAGGTGTAAGAAAATTTCGATACACATGAGTATTGCGATATTTTGTTTGGCGATACTGTATCGATTCATAAAAATGGAATATCGAAATTTAAAAAAAAGTCATACAAGATTCATAGCAGTTTCGTTTTAAATTTATATCCTGAGCGGTAGATGGCAGTCTTCATCTCTGAACAAATCCTGAGTGACAGGAAATACTAGCATTAGGGCATGCCACTAATGTTATCGTTAATCAGTTTTGCCTAGTCCGCGGTTTTCCAGCGGAATTGGGCTACTTTAACACTGTTGCCGCAGGTTGTTTTTCACGTCCGCGGGTTGAAGAAACCCCAATAACATGATATTTAGTCCCAGAAATGCACATTTTACCATGGAAACCCCGTGTATTTTATCCCTCGAAATGCAGTTGGGCATGTTTTGTTGTGAAAACCTGGCAACCCTGGCATTAATACAGTTCGCTACTAGTAATGGAGATGAAAGAATTGTCCCAGTTCCTGTTTTGGTGTACAAAGCTGAAGTGTGCCGTCATTTGGGCTTTTGTGGTAACGCCGCCTCGGTTCCGCCGCTTGCCACGTCCCGTGTGAAGAGGCTCGCGTGGGGCACGGTGGGTGGTAGTATGGTCAGTGCGCGGCTGCAGCTTTCTCTCATTCTGGGGGTGTTTTGTGCAGTTGGGGCGGTGCTCGTGTCGCGTTTCGGCGATTCCATGCGGAACATAAATACAAACTGAAAAACCTGTGAAATACAAGTGGAAAGGTTCAACATCTGTATTTATTTTATTGTTTTACAATTGTTTTGTTTTTTTTTTTGTTTTTGTTTTATTTTAGCCCTTTTTTTTTTTTTTTTTTGGATGTGATTTTTTTGTTTTGTTAAGATTGTTGTGTTGTTGTATTTTATGTTTGTATTGTTTAATTTAACTGTGAACCTTTAAAGCAAGGTCTTAAAATATATATGGTATTTTTATAAAATATATTTTTTAACGTATTATACATTTAACTAAAGGATCCTGCAAGCACTTTAATTTTTTCCCCTTTACTTGTACTGCACAAAAAGTGGTTCAGTAACATTGAATGTTACAGGGACTAATTATTGCAAAAATACAGATCCCACTGTGTTCTCCTTACAAAATCATTTATTGCTAAGGTTTGCATGTGGTGGTGTGTTCTTAATGACAGCTTTCCTAAAGACATATCCTATTCCTAAAATAAGAAATATCCCAATATATCGCCTTGCTCACAGTATCGCAACATATTCTATCGCAACCCCTGTATCGTGATACGTGTCATATCGCCAGATTCTTGGCAATACACAGCCCTAGTAGCCAGTCACAGACGTATCTGTTGAGTATATGAAAGTAATTGCTAATCAGCGGTGGTTAAATCCACTCACTGCTCAAAACGTGGTAGATTTGTTCAGTGCTGCTGAGTTCTGCATGCTTAAGAATCCTCTGAGTAGAAAAAAATTAAATGTAGACGTGATGTAAGAAAGACATTGTGGAGTATAGAGCTGCTTTAATTAACGGAACTTTGAGATCGCAATGAACTAAGATGAATGAAACTAAGTGTTATCTAAGTGAAAGTGGAGCAGGTGCTTACTCAGAGAAATATATCTGGAAGCACATGCCTTCATGCCCTGTAATGTAAATAGATATAGCATATATTTCCTTAATCATGCATTTACATTTAGACATTTAGCAGATGCTTTTATCCAAAGCGACTTACAAATGAGGACAGTGGAAGAAATACAGTAAACTTAAAAAAAATAATAATAATTATAAATAAAAATAAAGCCATTTAACTTTTGGCATTTATCGGTCAAAATTCCTATTTGAAAGTCATTATGAGCACCACTTATGAACTGTAGTGTTTGTCTAATAGTGATAGTGCTGTTAGTTATTTGTGTAATGAACTGTTCTGTTTTGGCAGGTCTGCTGAAAGGGACCGGTTTGGCCGCTCCAGACCACGACGATCCACCTCCAGAGAGCGTGAGAGGAGGCGGCGGCGAAGTCGGGATGAAGACAAGTTCAAAGGCAGTCTGTCAGAGGGTATGAAAGCAGACCGTGACTCCTCCTCTGAAGAAGTGTGAGTAATAGTGCTATTTTCAAGGCTTGAACCTACTGAGGTTGCATATGAATAGTGATGTCAAATTTTGAATCTGTTGACTCAATAGTAATAAAAAAAAAAAATGATTGTGATACTGAGAACCAAGTCAGTTTTGTGGTACCTGCTCGCTGTCTGAAAGCTGACTGCTTTTGCATGGTCACATATGTTCAGTGGCGGCTCGTGGGTTTTAAAATAGAGGCGGCACACTAATTTTCTTGGTCTGGGGATCCCTGCCAATTATTATTATTTGCTTAACCACTTTAAAATGGCTTTTGGTTGCTTTTAGTCAGAAAACATTAAGAAAACAACAGACATACAGAAAGATGATATCATTTCACTTACCTGGCCTATCACTTGAAGCAAACATGCATCCCTTAAAAGCCTGCTAAAAGAGAGCTGCCTGTTGTGCCATTTAATTAAGCCGTGACTGCTGTAGCCTATATCCAGCTTAGGCTTGTTCTCCCTTTATTTTTAATTTTTATACAGTCGTGGCCAAAAGTTTTGAGAATAACATAAATATTAGTTTTCAAAAAGTTTGCTGCTACACTGCTTTTAGATCTTTGTTTCAGTTGTTTCTGTGATGTACTGAAATATAATTACAAGCACTTCATACGTTTCAAAGGCTTTTATCGACAATTACATGACATTTATGCAAAGAGTCAGTATTTGCAGTGTTGGCCCTTCTTTTTCAGGACCTCTGCAATTCGACTGGGCATGCTCACAATCAACTTCTGGGCCAAATCCTGACTGATAGCAACCCATTCTTTCATAATAACTTCTTGGAGTTTGTCAGAATTAGTGGGTTTTTGTTTGTCCACCCGCCTCTTGAGGATTGACCACAAGTTCTCAATGGGATTAAGATCTGGGGAGTTTCCAGGCCATGGACCCAAAATTTCAACATTCTGTTCCCCGAGCCACTTAGTTATCACTTTTGCCTTATGGCACGGTGCTCCATTGTGCTGGAAAATGCATTGTTCTTCACCAAACTGTTGTTGGATTGTTGGAAGAAGTTGCTGTTGGAGGGTGTTTTGGTACCATTCTTTATTCATGGATGTGTTTTTGGGCAGAATTGTGAGTGAGCCTACTCCCTTGGATGAGAAGCAACCCCACACATGAATGGTGTCAGGATGCTTTACTGTTGGCATGACACAGGACTGATGGTAGCGCTCACCTTTTCTTCTCAGGACAAGCCTTTTTCCAGATGCCCCAAACAATCGGAAAGGGGCTTCATCAGAGAATATGACTTTGCCCCAGTCCTCAGCAGTCCATTCACTATACTTTCTGCAGAAGATCAATCTGTCCCTGATGTTTTTTTGGAGAGAAGTGTCTTCTTTGCTGCTCTTCTTGACACCAGGCCATCTTCCAAAAGTCTTCGCCTCACTGTGCGTGCAGATGCGCTCACACCTGCCTGCTGCCATTCCTGAGCAAGCTCTGCACTGGTGGCACTCCGATCCCGCAGCTGAATCCACTTTAGGAGACGATCCTGGCGCTTGCTGGACTTTCTTGGACGCCGTGAAGCCTTCTTTACAAGAATTGAACCTCTTTCCTTGAAGTTCTTGATGAACCTATAAATTGTTGATTTAGGTGCAATCTTAGTAGCCACAATATCCTTGCCTGTGGAGCCATTTTTATGCAACGCAATGATGGCTGCACGTGTTTCTTTGCAGGTCACCATGGTTAACAATGAAAGAACAATGATTTCAAGCATCACCCTCCTTTTAACATGTCAAGTCTGCCATTCTAACCCAATCAGCCTGACATAATGATCTCCAGCCTTGTGCTCGTCAACATTCTCACCTGAGTTAACAAGATGATTACTGAAATGATCTCAGCAGGTCCTTTAATGACAGCAATGAAATGCAGTGGAAAGGTTTTTTTTGGAATAAGTTAATTTTCATGGCAAAGAAGGACTATGCAATTCATCTGATCACTCTTCATAACATTCTGGAGTATATGCAAATTGCTATTATAAAAACTTAAGCAGCAACTTTTCCAATTTCCAATATTTATGTAATTCTCAAAACTTTTGGCCACGACTGTATATACTATTTGAATGACAGCTTGGTAAATCTGTTGGCAATCAAATATTCAATATCGCTACTCATCATAAGTACTTGGTACTCCCCTTCTCTAACATTAGTGGTTGTAATTACATCAGTAGATTCTGCACATTTGCGATAGAAAAGCGCCTTCCAACTTCAGTAACATGTTAGGGTATTAAAGCTGTGAAATTACAAACAAAAATACACATTCTCAGACATGAACTGAAATTAATTGTGAATTTTATTAACATTAATCGTCGTCCTCCCATTTTCATCTCAAAATTTTGGGGAAGCCGTGCCTCCCCTGATGAGCCGCAACTGCATATGTGTGCATGCATATGTGAAGAAAGCTTGTGGCTTCTTGTTTACAGTGTCTCCTGGACATTTTAATCAAGAGAAATTGATTTGACTGACCATGGGACTGGACCAAAACCAAACGAAAAGCATATTCATGTCAAAATAAATAGGCTTTGCTGCATCTACATTTTAAGAATTTATTGATAAACTAGTGCTTTCTTTGTTTTCAGTTTAAGAGATTAAGTTGCCAATAAGGCTGTGCGATTTGGGGAAAATATCTAATTGCTATATATATATATATATATATATATATATATATATATATATATATATATATATATATATATATATATAATAATATATATTTTGCAATTTGATTTCCGATTTTAATTTTGCAAAGTCAATCTTCAGCTTAATATTGTCAATAGTGTGCAGCACAGTATGGGTAAAAAAAACTGAAAAAAAACAAAACAATAGAAACCATCACAGAAATTAGGGGAGCACGATAAATATCGGCTGATAATTAATGCACATCTCGTCAGTAAACCGGTTCTCTAATCAGCAGTAAACTCATCAGGTGCATGTTTTCACATAGAGCAGCTGTTACTACACAGAGCTGTTGTAGCTTGTCAGCTGCTCTATGTGAAATCACGGACCTGATGTAATTGTAATACTTTCATTTTAAATTCTTACATTTGATCTATAAATTCAATTATAATTATGTGATTTATCTATACGTTAGGGATGTGCGGTATACCGGTACTGGAAAAATACCGGTATCTATTACATTTCAAATGGTACAATATCATAATTTTGCTCAATTCAGTATTTCATGCACTGCTGTTCCGAAGTTCACCTGTAGGTGGCAGTTCTTCCCAAATTGATATAAAACCGGTAAACCTGAAGAACAACGCCATGGATCAAACAGATGAAACTCTATTAACGCGCCCACAACTAATAAATCCAGAGAGCAGTAGAAGTGAAATATGGCATTACTTTACATACAAAACAGATGATAAAGGTGAACGAACTGACCACAGGATTCAGCACATCAAATCTTGCTAACTTGCTCAATCGTGTGCTCATCCTGATCTTTTCTGAGAATTAAGAGATCGACAGGTTAGTGCATCATTCATAAATTCAGACTTAATTTGAACTTTTATTCACAACTGATCAACGCACAAACATAAGATGTGAAGCAGTAAACACGAAAGCTCAAACATGTGACGCTAGAACCAGTGACATTTTAGTTTAGTATCGATACCGAGGTATTACTTTCTGGTATCGTACCGAAGCCAAAATTATAGTATTGAGCCATCCCTAGAATGCATTGTTTTGTACAGTACATTGTTTTAATGGAAAACAGAGCATGTTGTCAGCATTTGACAGAATTTGTTATTGCATTTTGGTGAGCATAAGAGACTTTTATAATAATGTAAATGTTCAAAGGTGTGAGGATTGTAAGAGTTTTTAGTGCATGTTTAATGGCAAAATATATTTTTCTGTAGTCAAGTCACCTTTATTTATATAGCACTTTTAACAATACAGATTGTGTCAAAACAGCTTTACAGTATCAAATAGGAAAATAGTGTGTCAATTAGGCATGGGCCCTTATAAGACTTTGACGGTATGATAACCTTAAGCAAAAATATCACGGTATTGTTGTTACAGCTCTGAAATGCGTAATTTTTAAATGACTGGGTAAAAAAAGATATATTTTTCCTGCTGGACACAATATATTTTGTTTTTGAGCAACATACAGAATATTAGAAACAGTAGAATTAGTTTATTTTTTTTCTTTGATTTGTTTCCTAAAAATAAAAAAATAAAGACTGACATCTTTATTTAACCTAAATCTGTAATTAGTTAATTTTAGTTATATAATTCATATACATATCATTTCATATAATTTAGTTATATAATAATAATCATACACATAATTTGATTTAATAACCCAATTTGAAGCAAAAACAGAATGTTCTGACAAGCTTTGTGAAATTATACCACACACTTTTCAGAAGACAGTCAGCTCCCCTCAGAAACACATTTATATAAACCTCTAAATCAATATTGAGGATTTTCTTCCAGTACTGTGTGCATCATGAACAGTAAGTGATCTGCCTGCTACAGTATTTTTCTCTGTGTGTCCGTCTTCAGTGACTCTGGCCTGTGTTAACGGGCATTAACAGACTTCATATTTTCACATAAGTGACATTTTGGAAAATGATTGCATTGCAACGCAGTTTCTGCAAGTCCAGAACGGTGTTGCAATAAGGCAAAAAATGGCCGGTTGCCGATCACGTAAAGGCAAAAGTATATTTCAGCCGTCCGCGCACTGTCGGCATTACGTTATTTTCATCATCAAGAGGGCTCACGGACAGCCGCACCCCGTGGTACTGCGCACGTGTCGAGCTCATCCATCCACACTCATCTACGGTTGAGTATACTTTTGAAAGCTGTCAGGGCTCGACATTAACACTTGTCCGCTTGTCCGGGAAAATTGGATTTTGTGAAGGGGCAAGTGAAAATTGTACTTGCCCGACCGGACAAGTAACCTAATCAAAATTTTTATAACAAACAATAACTAGGGCAGCACCGAAACTTCGACGAGAATGATTCTGATTTCATTACTTTCAGTGTAAATGGTGACTAATAACGGATAATGTATTGACAATATCAAAGTCTCGTCAGTTGAGGCTCGTGCAGCCTGACTCACGGAGAATTCAAAACTATAAGCGCACACAAAGAAACAAACATCAACAAACATACTGTGGTAGAAAAAAAACACAAATATTCTATATAATATATTCAACATCACACGACCAAAAGTGATGTTTTCCCGACTTTCAGCGCGATTGCAAATGTGATATTGATTTTATACAACTTTAGTTCAATAAACAAGTAATATTAATTGACTTACATTTTAGACACATTATGGATCGTTTTTGCTCCATTTCGCGAACGAAAATAGTTCTAAGCAAATCCACAGCAGTGGAAAGATGGAGTTTGTTGATACTGATTTAATTTGAATAGTAACAACCATATAGTGTCTTATTATTCAAAATTAATGTTTTAATCAAGAATTTGACGTAAATGGTGACACATTTAATCAGGTTAGGGAAATGTTGTCCTTCATAAAGTTAAAAAGTTGATACTGATTAAAGTAATTCCTGGTAGAGCACTGATGAGACTATTGCCTCAGAATAAATAAATAAATAAAAAAAAAAAAAACCCTGGACAAGATACTTTTTTTTACTCGGGACAAGTGAATGACTGATTTACTTGTCCGAAGGACAAGCACATATCAAAGCTTAATGTCGAGCCCTGGCTGTGCAGATGCGGCCGTGGGCGAGACGGAAAGTAACGCTGAATGTGAAGTGAAGTGAACCTTAGGTTCAGCCATCCTACACACACGTGACTAACCACTCGCACCAACAGGAGGAGGAGTGGTCAGTGTTACTCTCTACACTGAGGGATTCCTACTCTTTCAGTCATTGAGGAGACATGGAAAACAGCACATACCGCAGGAACGTTATAATGGAAAATATTAGTGGTTTTGAAACTGTGAAATTTTCAAATCGCTGTATACCTTGAAACCGGTAATCAGCCCATGCCTAGTGTCAATAATGCAAAAGGACAAAAGTAAACACTAAATTTTCAGTTAAAGGCAGTTCATCATTGAATAGTAGTAATACTTTAGTAAAAATTATTTGAGTGATATTTGTATTGTAACACTCCTATTTGAGAATATAGCTGCATTCAATGGTTTATAATCTTGCATAGAAGTGATTGAGTCTTTTGAGTCTTTTCATTTATTTGAAATTCACCTTAATTAACATGTTTAGGATGGAGGACTTTGATGCTGAAGAGGAGGATGAAGAGGCTCTGATTGAGCAGCGACGACAACAGCGACTTGCCATTGTCCAGGTAACAGAATATAGCAAATTTTTCTGAAAGACTGTCAGATTATACATCCATGAAATTCTGTTCTGTATTGATATAGAAATATAAAGCGATAAATGAGGACAGCAATATGGGCTCCATGGCATCAGAGCCCAGCAGTCCTCAGAGCAGCACACGCAGTCGTTCACCGTCCCCTGATGACATCCTGGAACGGGTAGCAGCTGATGTAAAGGAATATGAGCGGGAGAATGTAAACACTTTTGAGGCCAACATTAAGGCTAAGCACAACCTCATCGCTCAGGAGAAAGAAGGTATTATACTCTGGCATAAGTTGGGTTATTAGCCGGGTTCTTGCTTCAGCAGTTTTCAGGGAATGTGGGCCAATGTTAATGTGCTACAACTGGATGGTCTTTTTCCTGTAAGGACACGTCAAACAATCTGTAATCTATTGATTTACTCTTGTTGTCTTTTACACAGGAGCCAACCCAAAGAAGCCCTCAGCACCCGACATGTTCACGGAGTCAGATGACATGTTTGCTGCTGATTTTGATGTAAGATTATTTGGCCTTTCTGCAGCTTTAAGATTAAAACAATTGGTTATTTTGAGAGATCTGAGTGTTTTGTCACTCCCATTACAGAGTGCCAGACTGAGGGCTGCAGGTATTGGTAAAGATTTTAAGGAGAACCCCAATCTCAGGGATAACTGGACTGATGCAGAAGGATACTACCGTAAGCCTTATTTAAATTCAAAGTCTTGCTTCTTTCCTAAAGGCAGTGCATTTTAAATGCAGGAATGAATAATTGGTATTGAATTGAATAATTGGAATAATTTTAGGTGTGAACATCGGTGAGATACTGGACAAGCGGTATGATGTGTATGGGTACACTGGACAGGGTGTGTTCAGTAATGTGGTCAGAGCTAGAGACACTGCCCGGGCTGGCCAGGAGGTGGCAGTCAAGATCATCCGAAACAATGAGCTCATGTAAGTACTCCTCTTTGTGATTTTGCCTTTGTGCTCTTTTATGTTTTACCCAAATGTTAGAAGTTTTCAACCATATCTAATCTTTTGTAGTCATGGCTGAGAAAGCCATTTTTATTCATTGGTTTTGTTTGTTGTGTCTTCAGGCAGAAGACGGGACTGAAGGAGCTTGAATTTCTAAAGAAGCTGAATGACGCAGATCCTGATGATAAATTTCACTGTTTGCGGCTCTTCAGACACTTTTACCACAAACAGCATCTCTGTTTGGTGTTTGAACCTCTCAGGTATTTCATGGCTGTTGCTTGTGTGTTTGAGAAAATTGCTAAGGATGCAATATATATTTTGCCTGATACCAATGCAAAAATTAGCTGGAGCCAATAACATCAGTTTTCACAATTAAGCAGTGTGACTATTTTCAACATTTCTTAAGACTTTTTTTTTATTGTTTGTTTTGTTTTTTTGTTTGTTTGTTTTTTGGCTCCTGGAAATTCAGCTTTGCTATCACTGGAATAAATTACATACACCTGGTCACTTTTCCATCCATGACGAGTTTGCATCCCTGCTAGATATATACATGTAGAATTTTACATTCTTTGTGAATAGAGCATCAAAACATTTCCATGGGTTCATGGGTGGGTATGATATTTTGGCTTTATTTTAAAGTTAAGCAAAATTTTAGATGTTTGTTTGTATCACGGTATTGTTGTTACAGCTCTGAAATTTTATTTTTAAATGACTGGGTAAAAAAAATATATAATATTTTCCGCTGGACACAATATATTTTGTTTTTGAGCAACATAAAGAATAATAGAAACAGCAGAATTAATTTTTTTCTTTGATTTGTTTCCTAAAAAGAAAAATAAAGACTGACATCTTTATTTAACCTAAATCTGTAATTACAGTTAATTTTAGTTATATAATTCATATACATATCATTTATATCATTTAGTTATATAATAATAATCATACACATAATTTGAATTTGACATGCACAAGGGTTCACGACACCAACTTCATTTACGTCTCTATCCAGAATGCCGGTGTTGTGCCAAGAACTTAAACAAATGCTCAATGTCATTTGTTTTAGCAGTGTACAGTGCAACATTTTAAATTATTTTCTTGTGTCTTGTTCTTCTTGTCTCACTTTTACTTTGCTTTGTCTACCCCTGATATGGACAGAATTTTTGTAATCTCATTGTATAAAGTTGTGTGTTCTGTAAAACAAAATTATTTTTTAAAAACCCTTGAAGAAATGCTGTACTTATTGACGTTAGGGATACAGTCAGCATATAACCAGAGACAATTTATTTAATGTTACCATCTATATTTACACAACGCACACATACACTGCATATCAAATCTGCCGCCTTTTCAAACAGTAACGTATTTTGGCGGACAAAAATAACGTTAGCATCAAGACAGTAGTCCGGTGCCTTCATCTTGTTATCACCCTCTTCTATGTGGATTCAATCTGATCTTGCACACGCCACAACTCGCTGTCGCCAAATCATCTCCGCTGTCGCAAAACCTCAACTGTGCGCATGCGTCAGTGGAACCAGACGATAGGCTTAAATGTTTCCCGGCTTGACTGTGAAAAGCAGATGATTGGCTTTCCAGCGGGAGGGGCGGGACATTGTGCATACAACCGCCATCTTTGCCGTTATGGGTTTTCCTTAATAATTGTATTGAGGATTGAGGAAGTGGCATGTCTCTTATAAATTGTCTCTGGTCGAGCTCATCCGTCCGTGCTCATCTGCGGTTGAGTATACTTTTGAAAGCTGTGCTGACGCTGCTGTGCACAAGATGGAAAGGAACGCTGAATGTGAAGTTTCCCGGGGCAGCTCCTTAAATTCAGCCATCCCACACACACGTGACTGACCGCTCGCTTGCACCAACAGGAGGAGGAGGGGATAGTGTTACTCTTTACACTGCACTCAGCCTGAGGAATTCCTACTCTTTCAGTCTTTGAGGAGACATGGAAAACAGCGCATACCGCAGGAACGGTATAATGGAAATATTAGTGGTTTTGAAACCATGTCATTTTCAAATCGCGGTATACCTTGAAACCGTTAATCAGCCCATGCCTATTTCCATGCCATTAGAAGAGGTTAATGTTAAGCATTTTAAAATGTTGAAATCGGCAAAGTTGTATACCTGTTTGAAATGGGGCTGAATTAAGCCTTGATATGAGGAGCTTCCCTGATCAGCCTCATCAAACTAATTCCAAAATGAATATCATATAACAGATATGAATATTAATGTTAATGTGGTCACTAATATAAAATGCATTCAATATTATCTCAAATATAATGCAAAATATAGTCATTCACAGCTGTTTTTCACTGTGTTTGTTTATCAGTATGAATCTGCGGGAAGTGCTTAAGAAGTATGGTAAAGACGTGGGGCTGCACATCAAGGCAGTTCGTTCCTACAGTCAGCAGCTCTTTCTGGCCCTCAAACTACTGAAACGCTGCAACATCCTCCATGCTGACATCAAACCAGACAACATATTGGTGAGCATCATCTGTATGGCTGCTCACTCAAGAGACTTCATTCATTCACTCAGTCTCTCTGTCTGCAGGTGAATGAATCAAAGACCATTCTTAAACTCTGTGATTTTGGCTCTGGATCTCATGTTGCTGACAATGAAATCACTCCCTACTTAGTCAGCAGATTCTACAGGGCACCTGAAATCGGTAAGTTGCATTGTAGCTGTGTGATTAGCAGGTTAACCTATGGTCATGTTATTATATTTTAGTTTCCACAGATTTTTTTTCACACCTTCAATCACAGCTGAACTTGTGAATGGGCCTAGTAATTGGATCTAACTTTCTCTTTCTTCCCAGTCATTGGTAAACTGTATGATTATGGCATTGATATGTGGTCAGTCGGCTGTACCCTGTATGAGCTATACACTGGGAAGATCCTGTTCCCTGGCTCTTCTAACAACCACATGCTGAAGCTGGCTATGGATCTGAAGGGCAAGATGCCCAACAAGGTACTAAACCAGAGTATTCAAACTTTTTCATAACTTGCTTGTTTGTTACATGTAAAAGATAAAGGAAAAATAAAACTATGAAATTTGCAATTAAAAATATTTTTTTACAGTTTTTCATCATCCTTAATATTTGCAAAGTATGTGCATTTCTCAAAACAATTTGTAGAAACAGCACCATAAAATGGATTACCTGCAAAAGCCTATAACTTACTCAAAATCTTTAGTTCATCTCTCAAAAATAAGTATTTGTCAATGAACACATCAGTGCCATCGGAATGAAATGTCCTTGTGTTATTGTTCACAAACAAGATCATCAATATGCTTAGTCATGTTGTCAGTATAATAGTGCACTGTGATAGTATTACCTGATGTAAATTACCTGATGCTTATATTTAGGCAACAGTTTAGATGACGTTACTTTATTGAAATGCAGAAGGCTGCACTTATGTATGCCATATATCCATTTCAA
This sequence comes from Cyprinus carpio, assembly GCF_018340385.1. NCBI lineage: Eukaryota > Metazoa > Chordata > Actinopteri > Cypriniformes > Cyprinidae > Cyprinus > Cyprinus carpio. Next base: position 7,923,419 of record NC_056620.1, read on the forward strand.
AAGTACAAATTTACACATTACTGTATGTGGGATATTGATTGAAAGAGACTGGATAGGATTCACAGTTAAACTTTTAACTGTGGTCTGACATAAAAAAAAACATTACAACATCGTGATATAGAAAAGAAAAAGAAATGTGGGCACAAAGGTGAAAATAAAAAATTACAAAATTATTGACAGAATTTGTAACACTGTGTTGTGTTGTCCTCTGTCTGCATGCAAGGTTTATGAAATGTACCTTTGAGTTATTTCAGAAAACTGGTTTATCATTGGTTGCTCTACATTCTCTTCATTATTGAAAGTCAAGATTCCCTTGCACAATTCATGACAAATTTACAAAAAGTCTAATAGAAATGTTGAAAATATGCTTGACAATTTGACAACTAGATCATCCATTTTGATTTGTACAATGGACTATATGTCTTGAGAGGTAAGACTTGAAGGGGATGTTTTGAGCAACATGACAATAGCAACTGATAATGTAGGAAACCGCAGACAAATATACATAATCAGTTGCATGAATTTACCAAAGCAATCGCAAATTGTTCAAAAGAATGAGAAACTGCTTTTATGATATGCACAGGTGACTAGATCAGTTCAGACCTCTCCATGAAGTACCCCCAGCACTGTATATTTTATAAGTCTCCCTATATCTGACACACCCACTTCAGTACCTGCAGTCTCCACTAATGAGCTGATGAGTTGAATCAGGTGTGATAGATGAGGGAGACATACAAAATGTGCAGGGCTGGGGTACTCCAGGACAGGTTTGAGAACCACTGGACTAGATGATGTGGAGGTTGAACAAGTAGATTTGAGAATTTAATTTCTGATTTGAGAAATGCACCATAATCGACTGAGAAAACCTGTAAATAATACTTAATTATGCCATTTAATTCTTATGTATAAATTCTTACATGGTGTTTTTTGAATTGTTGTGTAGATGATCCGGAAAGGCCTGTTTAAAGACCAACATTTTGACCAGAACTTGAACTTCCTATATATAGAGGTAGACAAAGTGACTGAAAGGGTATGTTCCAGTTCATGTTGTTTTCCACTTTCATGTGTTATTTTTTCTAATTGGCTTTGATGCCATTCACACAAGTATGATAACAGCACACATCTGTTTCACGCCCTTCACCTTCTCTCACACATTCTTTTAAACTTTCAGGAGAAGGTAACTGTGATGAGCACCATTAACCCCACTAAAGACCTGCTAGCGGACATGATCGGAGGTCAGAGGTTACCTGACGATCAGAGAAAGAAGGTCATGCAGCTTAAAGATCTGTTGGACGGTACTCTAATGCTGGATCCAGCTAAACGCATCAGCATCAACCAAGCCCTACAGCACCCTTTTATTCAGGAGAAGATATGATACTTTCATGTCTAACCTGAGACTATCCATTGTTCCAGGACTGAGCCAATAGACACAAGCTCAAAATGTTTGGAATCATCACAAGACTTTCAATTTTCTATTTTTATTCATGTTTTTCTAGTGATTTTTGTTTTGTCTTATTTAACTTCAGAAGTGACCGAAATGTAAAAAATGCAGCATTTTAGGTTAGTTTAGTGTTCAGATGTTAAAGGCAAGAAATGTCTGGGTAAGCATATCAGAGAAACAAATTGTTTTTGGGATTCTCCAATTATAATGCAAATGTGTCCTTTTTGGTAACAATTTAAACAAGTGGCTTCAATTTAGATTTCTTTTATCTGATCAAGGATTGCACCACTTGCTGGTTAGTAACTTCACACAGTCCCCTTCTTGTTGAAGACAGTACACAATAGTTCATCATGTACAGCTGTTTAAAATAGTGGTTTTGCTCTAGTACATTTACGTCAAATGATACTGGAAATCACACTAGAAACGTTCTTGTCCCATTTTATTTGTCCCACCTTACAAGCCTGTCCTATTAAGAAACAGTTTAATTTACGTGGGTCCTTAAGGTGTTTAATCTTAGTTAATGATGTCAAATTGTCACTTTTCGACTACTAAATTGTAAATTTACCCATATTTCCAAAAACTGTAAAGCTGTTTTTATTTGAAAAATCTAAGATTTTGGATCATTAATCTCTATTGGTGTATATTAGCAACTTGCTTTTGCTATAGTTATCTCTGGAGTTTAACTTTGGAGTTTAACATAATCCAATTTCAGTATACCAGGCCTGTTAGAGATGATGCTTATATTTAAAGTCCCCAGTGATTAAATTATGTGGTAGGAAGTGCCGCCTCCTATGCCTGGACTGAAGCATAATAGAAAGTCTCTCAGATATGCCCCGAGAGATGGGTGATCACTTATTTTACAGTGTAAATAATTCAGTCTTCACAGTATGAAACTTTTTTTTTTTTTTCTAACTGGGATTTTTCTTTTTCTTTTTTTTACAATAAACTTGAAATATTTGATTGTGAAGGTAAATGAAAATGGCTATTGAGTGTTATCTTTTTAGTAATATAAGTTTTTTTTTTTTTGCTTTTTAGTAATAAAAAGTAAAACTTTTTTTAAGCTGCTATAGGGATTAGTTGTTTAACTGAAAATATTTCTTTACCTTTTGCTTTGCATAGACTATGGATAATCAGTGTTGCAATTTTGTTGCTAAATTAAGCAACTTTTCAGACTACCCTAGCAACTTTTTCTTCCAAAAGCACCTAGGAACAAGTTTAGCCATTTAAAAAAAATTATTTGGCAACTTTTAGCAACTTTTGATAAGTGACTCAGACAATAAAAAGGAACACATTTTCCATCCAAATTTCACAAAAAGAGGAAACCAAAGATGCCTAGCAGTACACACATCACGTGAATTAAGTTAGCTGTCATCTGCAATTGTTTAACAATAATAATTATAACATTATCCATTATCCACTGTAACCTGAAAACACAATGCGTAATTTAAAATGCAGGTAAAAAACCAATACGGAAAATGATTTCATATTAACATACTAGATTGTGCCCTATTTTTACAGACTTTTTTTTAGAGTGTAGCATACTAACTTACTAATAATACACTGCTTAAAGCATAATTGTTGAGAATGTGTAGTATTACTAGTTTACTAGCTATTAAAAAAACTTAAATTGTAATCATTCAAAAATGTTCAAAGATTCAATGCATTTAAAAATTCAGTTATTTATATTTAATTACAATATGCATATTATTTTACAAACAAATCTAAGCTGACGTATATAAAATATTTATTTATTTATTTTTGCTGAGATTTGTGACAATTTTGCATCATAATTACGCAATTGTCATCGCGCAATGACATCACAATGTCATTTAGCAACTTTTGGCAACAAATCCACCTTCCCTTAGCAACTTTCTCTGAAAATTAGTTTGCAACACTGTGGATAATACCACCTTACATCATTATAACAATAAAACAAATGACATTACAATCTAGACAAATCTGATAAAAGTGTGGCATACAGTTAGGTCCATATACATTTGGACACAGGCACAATTTTTATTTTCGCTGCTGACCAAAACATATTCAAGTTACAGTTATATAATAAATATGAGCTGAGCTTTATTTGAGGGTAATCTCCTCAAAATTGGAGGAAAGGTTAAGGAATATACAGCTCTTTTTCAAGAAACCATAAGTAATTGGATAATGTACTCAAAAAGCTGTTTCATGGACAAGCGTGGTCTATTCTTTCATTATTTCTACACCAATTAAGCAGGTAAATGGTCTGGAGTTGATTCTAAGTGTGCCGTTTGCATTTGGAAGCTATTGCTGTGAACCCACATCATGTGGTCAAATGATCTCCATACAAATGAAGCACAATTGTTAGAAAACAATCAAACAAAACAATTCCATTAAAGCGACAGCAGGAACATTAGGAGTGGCCAGATCAATAGTTTGGTACATTCTGAGAAAAAAAGAATGCACTGGTGAGCTCAGCAACATAAAAAGGCCTGGACGTCCACGAAGGACAACAGTGATGGATGATCGAAGAATCCTCTCCATAGTAAAGAAAAACCCTTGCACAACATCCAGCCAAGTGAAGAACACTCTCAAGGAGGTAGGCGTGTCACTGAAAGTCTACAATCAAGAGAAGACTTCACGAGAGCAAATACAGAGGGTTCACCAAAAGGTGCAAACAAGGCCAGATAATGAATGATGCATTTATATAGCATTTTATTGTGTGTTGTTGTACAGTATATCCACAGTGCTTTACAATCATGTGGGGGGGTCTCTTCTCAACCACCACCAGTGTGCAACATCCATTTGGATGATGCGACGGCAGCCACAGTACAACAGTGCCAGTGAGCTCACCACACACCAGATACAGATGGAGAGGAGAGAGATTCATAGAGCCGATTAAGTGATTGGACTGCAAAAAAAAAAAAAAAAAAAAAAACCGACTATTTCTGGAAAAATATTCTTTGGACGGCTGAAAGATTAACCTGTACCAGAATGACGGGAAGAAAAAATATGGAGAAGGCTTGGAACAACTCATGATCCAAATCATTCAACATCATCTATAAAACATGGTGGAGCAGTGTGATGGCATGAACATGCATGGCTTCCAGGGGCATTGGGTTACTGGTGTTTAGTGATGATGTGACAGGACAGAAGCAGCCGGAAGAATTCTGAAGTGTATAGGGATATACTCTGCCCCAGATTCAGTCAAATGGAGCAAAGTTGACTGTCTATTTGTACTATGGAGTGCCAGCCAGTGACCCAAAACGTACAGTAAAAACCAGTTAAAAACCCTGAAGTTTTTTAAGGTAAAGAAGTGGAATATTCTGCAATGGCCAAGTCAATCTCCTGATTTCAACCAGAATGAGCATGCATTTCACTTGCTGAAGACTAAACTGAAGGCAGAAAGAACCACAAACAAACAACAACTGAAGTCATGACAAAAGGAGGAAACCCAGTCTCTGGTTATGTCCATAAGTTCCAGGCTTAAGTAAGTCATTGCCTGCAAAGGATTTTCAACAAAATATTAAAAATGAACATTTTGTTTATGGGTGGAATGTGTATAAAATTTCCTAAGCATTTTGTGTTATATTTTTGTTCAATCCCTTGAATTAAAGCTTTATGTCTCCACTTCAATTTCATCTTGATTGTTTTATTTTTAATTCTGTTCTGGTGGCATACAGAGCCGAAATTATGTAAATTGTGTCAGTGTCCAAATTACACAAAATAATGTTCTTTTTAGCAACATCATATGAACCATTTAAGGAGTATGAGCACCTCTCCCTCTGGAAATCATCAGTATATATTCTCTTCAATTGCACGTTTCTGTCTCCCACTGTCGAGTTATCTGGGAATTTTGCACATCAACTTCTGCTTCTAACTCAAAAAAAGTATCAGCCAACTATGGGGGACACAGGGTCAGGCTGTGACTACAAAAAGCCTAAACAGAAACAGACTCGACTGAATAGCAGACTAATTTTCAATCCTGATAAATGTATTATTCATGATCAATGTATCACTTATTATAGTAAAACATCGATGCTTTTGGATTTAAATCTTTAACAAATCATGCAACAAACTGCCGCTTTTATCATGTTCGTTTTGTGATCGCGCTAGTTCCCGTGACTTATTTCTAATTAGTTTTCTGATAACTTCTTTGTTTTTTTGTTTGTTTGTTTGTTTGTTCTTTTTTTTTTTTTTTGCTGATGAACAATCAAATAACAAGTACAGAAAAAGTTGAACAATTACAACAATGAAATGACGGTGGATGACAATGTGAAAATAAGAGAAGGGAGACAGTAAATAACTTAAATATTAAAAACAATGAAGAAAAAAAAGGGGGGGGGGGTGTTAAATCAAATTACATTTCACTCAACAAAACATCATACAGTTTCAAAAGTTTGACACTTTTTTCTTGTTAATTCGTCTTAAGTAGTTGAAGTCACACAGAAAATTATTTAATTTGGGTACTCTTAGAGCAAATTTGCATTTATGAATAAAATATTTTGCCAATAAAATAAATGTTTCCAATATATTCTATTTTATGATTACAATGAGAAGAATAACAAATTACATCTCTCAGTACAAAATCAATATCTAATTTTAGTTTTGAAACAAGGAGTTTTGACAATTCCAACCAAAATTGTTTAACAAGGGAGCAATTAAAGAAAAGATGATCAATTGACTCAGTACTGCTTTTACAGAAATTACAATTCAAATTAACATTACCAAATTTAGATGTGATTTCGTTAGTGGGATATACATTATGCAAAATTCTTAAGTGTAGTTCTTTCACCTTGTTGGGGATACAAAATTTGTAAGGTAAGAGCCATGCTTTTTTCCAATTAATATTTTCTATCAAAGAATTCCAAAAAGATTTTCCTCTCGGGGTAATTCGTTTTCTTGACTGAAACACATTTCTTATAATTTTATTACTACATTTTGGGTCGTAAATACTCTTGTCTTCAATCAGAAATTTATGTTCACTCTTTACAATCTCTTCAAATGATAAATGACATTTCATTATGAACAAGTCCATTTGGTAAAGCGTTTACCATTGTAAGAAACTCCTTATGAATAACAGGGAAATTATATTTAGACATGAAATCATTATAAGAATAAAAATTCCCTTGTGGATCTAACAAATCACAAAGATAATCAATCCCCTTTTCATGCCAATTATTAAAAAAAAATCGACTTGTTCTTTGCAAGAATAAGTCCATAGCTTAACTTTATGTGGGGAAAAATTGTGGACAAAGCAAAGTTTCCACGGCAAAGCCCACCTCTGGAGAATTGACACAACTCTTTACCCAATTCAATTTGAAAGTATTATTAACATAGAAAAAATCAAGCATTTTAAAACCTCCCTCAGCTTTTATACCACATAAAACCTGTTTCTTTAGATGCTGATGTTTGTTTTTCCCAAAAAACTTAAATAATAAACAATTAATCTGTTTACAGGTATTCTCATGGACAAATAATGAAAAAGATGCATATATAAAGCGAGCTAGACCTTTAGCTTTTATTAAAAGAACTCTACCAAGAAAAGATAAATCTCTTTGAAGCCAATTGTTAAATATTATTTTAGCTTTTTTAAATTTAGGAAGAAAATTCATATCTTGTCTAAAAGATATTTTCTTGGAGATATGAATACCAAGATATTTCACATTATCTTTAATGGGTATATTTTTCACAGAAGTTTCAAGAGAATCAAATAAACAAAGAATTTTGCATTTAGGAATATTTAAATTTAGACCAGAAGCCTCTGAAAATGCATTAATTGTTTCAAGAGCCTTACCAACCTGATTTGTATTCTCTAAAAACAGGGTTGTATCATCCGCAAGTTGTGAAATTTTAATCTCACGGTCAAAAATGGACACTCCTTTAATATCAGGATTATTGCGAATACTCAGAGTAATTCCACAACTAACACAAACAAAAAAGGAGAGATTCCACAACCTTGCCTCACTCCCCTACTAATAGGAAATCTATTAGAAGTATCAAATTGTAAAAGAACCGAGCTATTAATGTCCTTATATATCATTTTAACAAATTTGATAAAATGTTCTCCAAAGCCAAACAACTCTAATGTCAAAAATAGAAATTTGTGTTCAATGGTGTCAAACGCTTTGTAGAAGTCTAGAAATAATATGATTGCATCCGAATTAATATGATGTGCATAATCTATGAGATCAGAGATCTAAAATTAGCCTGATATTACAGCTTATATGTCATTTAGGCATAAAACCAGTTTGTGTTTCATTAATTATTTCAGACAAACCTTTTTTTAGTCTTTTGGCAAAAACTAATGATATAATTTTATAATCTAAATTTAGTAATGTGATTGGCCTCCAATTGTCAAGTGAGAGAAGATCTTTACCTGGTTTTGGTATTAGGGTGATGAGCCCTTGTTTTATAGAAGTACTTCATTTAATTCTTCATTTATAATACAATCGTTGTACATTCTAAGTAGTGGTCTTTTGATAGTTTCCCAAAAGTGTGCATAAAATTCAATAGTTAGGCCATCTGAGCCAGGGGATTTGCCTTTCTTCATAGACTGCATTGCGTTAGTTAGTTCGGTTACAGTAAGGTCCTTTTCACAAACCGTTTTAAACTCATTTGAAATTACTGGAATGTAATGTTTGAGGAATTCACAGAATTTACATTATAATTTGAACTATATAACTTATTAAAAAAAGAATATACATATTTATTTTTATTTCAGTTTTGTTTTTGTTAATATTGATTTTTATTTTTGTTGCAGAGTTTCTTTTTATATTTCTTTTTTCCAAAGAAAAGAAATAGCTCGTATTTTTCTCTCCCATTTCCAACCATTTAGCCTTGGATTTTATAAAGGCACCTTTAGCTAAATCAAGGTAAAGATCATCTATTTCATTTCGCAAATCAGATAGATATGTTTCCTCTTCTGTGCTAAGATTTTCTTCAGACAATAAGTTTTCAAGATCAATAAGAAGAACTTGACATCTTTGGGAATGAACCCTTTTAAGTTCTTTACCTTGACACATTGCCAGTTGTCTAACTTTAAATTAAAAAAATTCCCATCTTTGGATATGGCTCATAGATTCATCATCCAGAATTGAAGCAGTTTTTTTAACACAATCTACAAATTTTGCATCTGAAAGTAACTTATTATTAAATTTCCAATAACCACAAATTCTTTTACAAATTTTTGTATTGCCAATTAAAGAAATTAAGATTAATTTGTGATCTGATAAAGGTGCATAAGTAATCAAAGTATCAAAAACAAATTGAACTGCATTAGTAAAAAGGAGGACGTAAAAAGCGCCAAACATCAGTGACCTGTAAATCATCACAAAGCAACTCAAAAACCTTAGATGTACTGTTCTTTGAGGGGAGTCTATCCACAGAGTCATTGGGGGCTTCGTTAAAGTCTCCTCCTATCAATAAATAAGCATCTGTGTGTTTACTTTTTAGATTCATAAGTATCAAACTAAGTTTCTTAAACATAGATACATTTAAGATGTTGTTGTAATGACCGTAAACATTGCAAATGATACATTTCGTATTGTCAATATTTAAAATTATTATAATCCATCTCCCTTCACCAGAATAAATAATTTCCACTATATCTTCTTTCAATTTATTAAGGAAAATAGCGACCTCTGCAGAATGGTTTGTTCCATGACAAAAAAAAAAGCAGAATCACCCCACTGAGACTTCCAAAACTTTAAATCATTATCACAAGAGTGAGTATCTTGAAACAAAATAATTTGAGCCTCCCTTTGTTTACCGAAAAGAAAAAGTGCCTTCCTTTTATCGATATCCCTTAGTCCTCTAACATTAAGAGAAATAAGATCTAACCTCCCAAAATTAAAAGCTGTCATCCAACAGAAAGAACAATGAGAAAAGAAAAAAGAGAAAGGACCTCCCAAATTAGGTTAAGTTTCTCATAACAAAGAAACAAATAGACCCACCGAGATCTTACATGCAACAAGATGTCAACAAATATTACAACAACCACATTGTGAGTTGTTAGGGACTATGAAATGTCCAATGAACTTCAAACAACAACTATCAGTGTGTGTCCATTGTCACTCAGTGTAAACTAAACTTCAACATTAACTCTTTTACCTTCAATGTAAGCAAAAGCACCTATGAATGATGCTCTTTTGCCTTCTTCTCTGGCTTTCTGAACCAAGGACCAAGCTTTGGCCCGAACCGCTCTTTCATCAGGTGACAAATCTTCTTTTAGACGGAGATGGGCATCCTCCAGAAATTTTGAGCCTCTTGCATCTCTCCATACGATATCAAGATAGTGACGCATGCTGAATTTAATTATTATGCTTCTCGCAGTGTTACCGTCTTTCTTCTTCCCAATTCTGTGCAGGGAATCCACCCCCTCCAGTAGCTTTCCAGCAATTTTCGGAGAGATCTTGCCAAGAATGTTGATCACCAGATCCCGAGTGTTTTCCTGTTGATCTTCCTCTTTCATCCCCTGCAGTCTCAGCCCCCATCTTCGTTGATAGCTATTCGCCTCCAGCAGTTGAAGTTTGAGTTGTTTGTTTTCCTCTGTCAGATCTAGGGTCTTCTTTTCCAGCGCAACAATTCTCCTGTAGTGGTTAGTGGTATCTTTAAGTAGTTTTTGAACAGTTTCATTCATGAAGGCCATGGCATGATCAGTGTTTCTCACCGTTGTCTCCATAGAAGTAACCTTTTCGAAAATAACTTCACATTTTGTGGAGAGAGACTGAATATCGGCCATAACCTTATTAAAGTCAGAGTCAGGAGATGTAATCTTTCCTTTTTTTGCAGCTGGACTTTTAGCTGGAGTGCAGGGTAGAGGAGTTGCTAAGGATTTCTCTGATTCGACGGACCCTGATATATAAATCTGTCAGCATTGCATCATCGGGACATGAAGCGAAGAGTTGGGATGGAGCAATATTGCCATTTTTCTCCATGCTCGTCTCAAAGTGATGTTTCACTTTGCGTTTGCCCATATGACCGAATTTTCAAACAAAGTTAGTGTTAATCCCTAATATCATTAGCAAAATAAGAAGAGAAAAGTAGTTTTCGTCACTTATTACATGTAAATCACGATGATGTCTGAGGATTAAGAGCGCAGCGTGTCTGCTTGGAATGGTGCCATCTTGGCCTTTTCAATAACTTCTCTTTGTTGGTAAAAATTATGTGGTTGCGTGACGTTGTTCCTGAGAGGCGTGTAAAGGGCGGGTTTTAGTGAAGCGCAGCGGAGCTTCTGGCACGACAGTGGAAACGCAGCACTATTTTGGCCTGGTGCTACAGGTCCGGGGCTCTTAGCCCCGCTTGGCCCGTTTAAAGTACTGGCTCGCACTGGCCCAACAGTAGAAAAGCGGCTATTGTTTAGTGGCAGCTGTGACAGCTGAACAGTGCTCTTTTTGACCGCTCCGAGTCCTTCAGATGCAGCCTTTGATATAGTTAGCAAAATGTATTAATATTATGACAAAATGTGCAATACTTTCATTTTCAAACTAATCAGAGGTGGACTGTAAGGAAGTAGCCTACATTCGATAAGTATTCTCAAACAAATATGAAGTACTAAGTTTTCTCTTTTTTTTTTTTCTCTCACAGACAGCAATACTAAAAATGTGGTCTTTTACAACATGATGCATTGTTGTAGATTAAACTACCCAACAGTAAATTTAGTAGGTAACTTTAAATTTAATAACCTTGAACATATTCAGAAGTAAAATGCAACACAAATCAGTGCAGCAGTAATATTAATGCAAAACCATCCTGTCGAATTCTTTTTCGGAACAAAACTTTATAGCCATACCTTTACTTTTACTCTCAATACCTTAAGTATATTAGAGTATGCAAGATAATATTTTTACTTAAAGAATAGTTCAGCCAAAAATGAAAATTCTGTAATCATTTACTCACGCTTTAGTTGTTCCAGGTTTGGAATTTATATTTTTGGGTGAACTATCCCTTTTGCTAAGGTTTTAACTATGACTAGAAGTTTTTCCCCAATGTGGTATTAGTAGTTACTAAAAGTAGTTTACTAAAGTATCTTAATATTTCTTCTACTAATTACTTTGTAATAGCTCTAAACTGTTTCTCTTTTCCAAAATCAAACCAGACCCCTGCACTCCAGGATAAATGCCAATGCTGGACAGGTTTTTAATGGTTTTCGGCTGAGCAGGGAGGCCCTGACAGTGCTGCTGGATCTTCTGAGAAGTGCCACAATCCAGACCCAGGTGTTTCTCTTCTGTCTTCCAGTGGTACATCATACAGAGTCGTCTCCAGAGTGTTTGACATGCCTTGTTTCACTGTCCACCGCATTGTCCTCCAAGTCGCCGAGGAGAGATTCTCACCAAGAGATTCACCTCCTGAAGACCCCAGAACACATGGAGGCAGGGCTGTGCTCAAAACTGATGTTGTTTTTCTGATGTTAAACCTAAGCTATTTTGTAATTAGTTGTAAAAAGTACTTTCAGTAACGTTTTTGAACTATTTGTTTTAATGTGTAAAAAATTTATTTACAGGACAAAAAAAAAAAAAAAAAAAAACATAGAAGAATGTTTTGTAAGCTGCATTAAAAAAAAGAACAATGTACATAATTCCCTTTTATTTACACGTGAATATGCAAAACTAAAATACAAAATGTACAGAAAGTACTCTTTTACAAATAAATTACACTACAAAAATGAAAAATTTATACAACTTATTCTTTTCTTTTTTAACTTACATCACAAAAATAAACTACAGAAATTAGGTTGTTTCACTGACAATGTGACATTTAAAAAAAGATATTGGAAACTTGTAATGTAGGCCCTACCCAATTTTTCTACTGTTTTCTCTTCTTGAGAGTAGGGTTAATAAATCATTTATTGTCTCTCCATTCTTTCCTTGCTCTCTTGTGCTCTTCTTTCCTCTGTCTCTCTGGAGTTTGATGTCTTCTCTGAGCAGCTCCACCAGCTTCCACTCACTCCCTCACCTGTCCAAGGACACTTGCAATCCTAAGGCAGTGCAAATAAACCATGCCTGTTAACAACAATAACACAATGTATTTCAGCAAAAATGTGTAACTTTGCTTTGTATTTTTAAGTCTTTCCCCAGCAGGCTCATTTTCTCCTGAATAGTACTACAACAAAAGAAAATGGAAACACTTATATATAAAGACAGGTTTGCAATTTTAACATTAGAAAATACGACACAGCAGGACATGCATACAAAATACTGAAGTTTGGTTAAAACATTTGTAGACATATCTTGCATGACAGTGTAGCCAGTTGACTGAGACATCTGTTTAATTTGATATATATTTTTTTATGTCCAAGGAGAAATGTTCTGTAAATTTAGTTAACTTCAGCAAAACTTGCATTAAATGATTTTTAATAAGTTCTATTTTCAGTGGTTCCGATCAAGAGTTACTATCAATTGTTGTAGGTGGGGCCTTAATTAGTGGGACACGCAAGAGACATATGTCGCTTCTCCTTTAAGCGTTCGCACTCACGGTGTATGCGAACGGAGAAGCAGAGGTAGTTTTTCTCTCTCATATTTAGCTTGCATTAAGAGAAGGGTCTGTTTGCAGACTGCAAGACAGGGGCGTAACTTGACGAAAGAGGAGTAACTTGAAGTTGTCCAAATCACACAGAACCACGCGAGATGTCAAAACGAGATTTTGTCGGGCTGCGTTCGAAACGAAACCGCATACCCTAGTAGGCACTTAATTTCACAGCCTGAATGCGTATGTATGTATGAAGCATGAATGCGATTTGGATATCATCATCCGCTATGTTGATCATGTGACCTACAAAGTTAAAACAAGCGCAAAAACATAAAAGATGAGTGACAGGTTTAATGTATTTGTAAGTATCTTGATAATGAAGAAAATTGCCCATGTTCTTGTCTTGTTGAAGAAACGGCTGCCTTTTTATTTTGTGATTGTAGTATAGCCAATACTGTTCAGTTAAGTTTTTATATTTTTAACTCCACTAATGTGATCAAGTTTTATCCTTAAAGCATTTTTTATTTTTTTATTACGAAAACCCAAAATCGTTATCTCTTGAATATTTTGTCAATTATTTTATGTGCAAAATCCACATTTCTGTGTATATTATCTCATACTATGATGAACACATGAAATTTTTATTTACTGTTTTATGTCATTATGATTGTTCATTGTTAGATACAACCGTCTTACCCTGATCTTTTATGTAATAAGTTTGGCAATAATAATAAAAAAAGAGGGACATGTGCACTAACACATAGCATCACTAATTCAACAGTCCAGTAGTTTCCCTCAGCGACTGCAGCAATGTCTGCATCAAAGGGTTGATTTTATACTCTAAAAATGTAAGTATTACTACTCGAAAGTTAAGATTACCCCATAATGTATTTCATCTTTTGCCTACCCCAACACTTACATGCAATAATAACGCCAACCATAAATGCCAACCAATAATTATATATTTTTTTCTTAAAATGACATTTTAGTAAAAGAAGCTAAATTTATTTTTTGTTGTGACATAGCTATACATGAATATACACTAGTTGAACAAATGCAGTCGATGTGAATACATTAATTTTCAGTCAAGCAATTAATACACAAATGGATAAAGTATTTATATTTTATTTACTGACAACAAGAAATATGTCTAAATGATTAAAATAATGTATAAAAGTTAGCATCACAATAAATGCATACATGTACAATTCAACAACATGATACAAAGCATCATTCAAACTTATTGTTCTAACAATTATGTATTTACAGATGGTGAACCCAACATCCTACTATTATCTCAACACAGCTGTGCTCATTCTGCTGCCGTGCTGTGCTTCACAATCTCACTTTTCTCAATGGGGATGTCGTTGAGCAACAGGATGAGGAAGACCATGATGACAGCTCTCTGCACCACACAACCTTGAAACAAGAGCAGGGGAACAATTGCGGGACAATCTGACTAGCTGCTGCTGTGTCTGCTCCAAACATTCATGTGTCTGCTCTCCATGAGCACAACTACCTGTAAAGCATTTACACAGAGTTTACAAGTACATGCATTGATTTATTACTTTTTTAGTGGGCTAAACCGCTGAACTGGTAAACAGAAGGTTACTGGTTCAAAACCACCAGTATGTCCTTGAGCAAGGCTCTTTTCTCCAGCTTGATCCAGGGTTTGTAGGCCCCTGTAATAAGAGCACTGTCAATCATTTCAGATAAAAGCTCCATGACATTTTTTGATGATGGTGATGCTTTTGAAGCTTCTGAAAGTCAGCCTTCATTGTATAAACAGAAAGCAGCAGAACAAACTTTACCAAAATCAAATCCTGTGTCTTTTGGTCTTTCTCTAGATCCTCTCGCTGGCTCTGGGGTCACTGATGATGAAGAGAACACAGCAACATCCGGCTCAGATGAGACAGTAAGGGCAGGTGGAGTGAGTGAGTGAGTGTCTCATCTGTGTCTCTGGACCATTTCCAGGATGCTGCTGTGGACTTCTCCATTCTCACAGCACACACCAGTCTGCAGACATGTTCCTATCCTACAAAAATACACACACACAATACAAAAAGTCATTACTTTATTCTTTTGTTTCAGGTTTTTTTCACCTTTCCTTGCAGGTCCTGCTCCACCACAAAAGATCTGCAGCAAATGCTCAGAAATCAAGAATAAGAAAAGTGATGTAATAGTTGTTTAAAATTACACTAATTAAAATAAACTACAACTTAAGATTTAAAATGTTTCATTTATTTTTGTAGTGTACTTACACAAATCCTACTTAGACCTTTGCTTCATCAGTCTCTCTGCAGTAGATAAACACACGCGTGTCTCATCTGTCCCTGTAACATCCAGACAAGAGTCAAGTAACCTCTGTGATTTATCTGTGATATACTACATTTACATGTTGAGTTAGTTGCTGATGTAACTCGCTTTTTATCCAACACAAATGTTCCTTAAATTATCAATATTGCAAATGGACAAATAAAATAGATAACTTATGTTTAGTTACTTTACATAGATTTGTTTGTTTACATGACTTACACTCATTTAAATCAGTGTTGACAAAAGTGAATTCTACATTATAGCAGATATACATCACTCAGATGCCTATTTCATGTCTATTAGATGTGCTCATCTGCAATACTTATCAAACATTGTCCTGTCAGATGATAAATAGACATTTAGTAATAGTCTTCAAGATGTATACATGGTTTATGTAAATCCACTTTTGAGTCTTGTACTTAATGGAGCTCCCCTGTTAGTTATGCATTATAAAACGTGTTTTTACAGCAAAATCACAAATATGCTATATTATGTAGGTCACAGACAGGGTTTAGATTAAGCCAGGATTAGGCCATAGCTCAATTAGCCTTGACTAGCCTTGTCTGTGAAACCGGGGGATAGCGTCTTTACACATTTTGCTTATATGTTGCTGACTTTACACCTTAGTTTTAATAGATTATTAACTCCAAAAACAATACCACTGTATAAAAATGACTTATACACTTGAATTTAAACAATTATTTCGGAAAAAAATATATTGTCTCTCACAGCAAGCGGCCATATTGCCAGCAACTTATCGTTTTGACATCTCGTGTGGTTCTGTGTGATTTGGACAACTTAAAGTTACGCCTCCTACTTCAAGTTACACCCCTTTCAAGTTACGCCCCTCTCTTGCAGTCTGCAGACGTACACGCTTGTGCATTAACGGTCTCTTTGTAATGTAATCACTACATTTATGATGTTAAAACACTGTTAAGAGTTTCTTATAATTTTACGAAGTCGAGATCGATATGAAACTTGAGTCGTAGACCTCTTTAATGATGTAAGTTAGAGTTTATGAAGTGAATTGCATAATTTTACATTAAAACTAGCAGTAACTCTGAACTAATGTGAACAAAGAATGCTTCTATGCGCTGGCGTCCTCCCACAGGTTAAGAGATTTTAAACAAACACTGTTAATACACATGCAGTTAACCAAATGATAAAATAATGATTTTAGTGTACATTTTAGTTTAAGTTATATTTATTTATTTTTTGTTTTTATAGAGATTTATTGAGTCAAAGCAACTGAACAACATTAATTAGGAAAACAGTGTGTCAATAATGCAAAATGACAGTTAAAGGCAGTTCATCATTGAATTCAGTGATGTCATCATGCAGCTCAGTTCAGTTTAAATGGTATCTGTGCAATAATTTGGAATCAAGTCAACGATATCGCTGTAAATGAAGTGTCCCCAACTAAGCAAGCCAGAGGCGACAGCGGCAAGGAACCAAAACTTCATCAGTGACAGAATGGAGAAAAAAACCTTGGGAGAAACCAGGCTCAATTGGGGGGCCAGTTCTCCTCTGACCAGACGAAACCAGCAGTTCAATTCCAGGCTGCAGCAAAGTCAGATTGTGCAGTAGAATCATCTGTTCCTGTGGTCTTGCCCGGTGGTCGTCTGAGACAAGGTCTTTACAGGGGATCTGTCTCTGGGGCTCTAGTCCTGGTCTCCGCTGTCTTTCAGGGCTGTAGAGGTCCTTTCTAGGTGCTGATCCACCATCTGGGCTGGATACATACTGGATCTGGGGTGACTGCAGTGACCCTCTGACTTGGATACAGACTGGATCTGGTGGCTACGGTGACCTCGGAATAAGAGAGAAACAGACTAATATGAGCTTATGTGCCATTCTTTTAACGATGTAGCAAGTACATCGGGTGTTATGGGAAGTGTTCGCGGTTCCAGTTTACCTAATTAATGCAGCCTAAAAATCCTTTAAC
The DNA here is from genome assembly GCF_018340385.1 of Cyprinus carpio. Lineage (NCBI taxonomy): Eukaryota > Metazoa > Chordata > Actinopteri > Cypriniformes > Cyprinidae > Cyprinus > Cyprinus carpio. Next base: position 7,940,563 of record NC_056620.1, read on the forward strand.
GGATTTGGATATTAGAAGTGTATTAGTATGTTATGTGTAAGCCAGGTTAAAGAGATGGGTCTTTAATCTAGATTTATAATTAATGAGTGTGTCTGCCTCCCGAACAATGTTAGGTAGGTTATTCCAGAGTTTGGGCGCTAAATAGGAGAAGGATCTGCCGCCCGCAGTTGGCTTTGATATTCTAGGTATTATCAAATTGCCAGAGTTTTTGAGAACGGAGCGGACGTGGAGGACTATAATGTAACAAGAGCTCATTCAAATACTGAGGTGCTAAACCATTCAGGGCTTTATAATTAATAAGCAAGATTTTAAAATCTATACAATGTTTGATAGGGAGCCAGTGCAGTGTTGACAGGACCAGGCTAATATGATCATACTTCCTGGTTCTAGTAAGAACTCTAGCTGCTGCATTTTGGACTAACTGGAGTTTGTTTACTAAGCGTGCAGAAAAACCACCCAATAGAGCATCATAATAGTCTAACCTTGAGGTCATAAACGCATGGATTAACATTTCTGCATTTGACATTGAGAGCATAGGCCGTAATTTAGATATATTTTTGAGATGGAAAAAATGCAGTTTTACAAATGCTGGAAACGTGGCTTTCTAAGGAAAGGTTGCTATCAAATAGCACACCTAGGTTCCTAACTGATGACGAAGAATTGACAGAGCAGCCATCAAGGCTTAGACAGTGTTCTACAGTAGGTCATTACATGCAGAGCTTTTAGGCCCTATAATTAACACCTCTGTTTTTTCAGAATTTAGCAGTAAGAAATTACTTGTCATCCAGTGTGCACATCGAGAGAAATAACCCACTGGGCAAAGTTACGTCCAGTGGACGTCTTTTTGAAGTCTTTGCAGACGTTGAAAAGACGTCCACTGAGGAGCCAGAATGAAAGTTTTTATGACGTCTTTTTTGATGTGTTCTGTGTGTCCGATATAGACGTTCACAGAACCTCCGTACAAGATTAAAAACTAGTTTAAAGTTCATTTAGACATAATTTATACTGTTTCTGGACCAAATAAACACTCTCAGGATGTGTTAGATTTAGACTCATGTTATTTCAATGTAATTTCCATTTGTTAATGCAAAGCAACTCACAGACACTGTGTTTGTCCAAAATCATGAAAATAAAATAATCTTCACTAAAACAGTGTTGAAGTTTATAAGATAATTAAATGATCAAATAACTGATGATTGAGCATTTGGTAAAAATCAACTGCAAATCAAGGAAATTCAGTCTCTGAAGATCTCAGCAAAGGAGGATCAAACATCTCCACAAACAGCATCGGCAGCTTCACTCATTAAATTGACTTTATTTCTGTCACACATCTAGAGAAGCTCTTATTGAGAATTAACAGAGGTTTAGATGTTGATGTGTTTCATTTGAAGTCACCATTGTGGTGGACAGTGTTTGTTTTAGTTGGGATCTTGGGTCTTCGTACTTCTTGTGTTAGCTTTTATTTTACTGCTGTAACTGTGTTTGTAAAACACAATTTTTGCAGCAAAGGAAGTCAAAATAAAGTGAGCTCAGGTGTTATCAGCTCCTTGCTGATGATGAAAAACTGAGCATCTGAAGTCATGAAATTAGTTTTGTTAATTGTTATTTAGTATTGTTTCATTTATAGCCCCAAAACTTGTGAATCTACAGTACAGGAACCAAGAGCAAAATAATTACTTCACTATTCAACAGTATATCCAAACTATTTAATCTTCCAAAAATCTTAAGGCTTTTAAAACAGTTAATTCATTTAATCGTTTTATTTTTATTTTTTAAAGCTTTTGTTTTGTATTATATATTTATTGTTAGATACATCTATAAATGGTGCTTTGCATGTAATGTCACCTCTTTGTACACAATGCTGATATTCTCTGTACTTTTATCTTTGGTACCTTGGCATTTATAAAAAAAAAAAAATGAAAAAAATAAAAATAAAAAGCGAGGTGTGCTCTGATTGGCTAACTATCCAGTGCATTGTGATTAGCCGAATGTCTCAAGCGTGTGATGGAAATGTTACGCCCCTCACCATACTGTGATGCCGTCTCCCAGCACGACCAGACAAAACAAATAAAACCCATTACAAACAAGGCTTGTTGCATCCAATGGGGACATAATTACTGATTATAATGACTTATACAGTCTTTTTACATGTTGTGCTGCATAACGCGCCGCGTAAACTTAAAACCATGTCTGCATTTGTGATCATAGAAACAACAAACAACAAGCCAACTCTACACTCCTTAAAACTTGAGTTTGAATCATCAGTGGCAAATTATTTAAATATGTAAACGTACTTAAAGTCTGCAAGTCAGAACAGCCAGGGCATTGTAGTCTTCTCTCCCAGTCCTCCATAAAGGCCTAGAGTGAGCTGTGGCCTAGAGTGAGTGGTGGCCGGCTTGAGTGAGCAGAGGCGGGCGGGCTTGAGAACGGCGCGGACGACGGATTCTACAAAGGAGCATCCATTGGGCTTGAGGCAACCACGTGTGTCGACCCCGGGCTGGACTCTGCTTAGTCCATGGTGAAAACCGATCCGGTGATCCACAGTGCAAAGTTAATGTATTTCCTCACTGACCAGCACGGATCAGCTCTAGGCATGACGAAGCAGATATCGTCCTCTTTTGGAAGGCCAAACAAAGTAGTTTCGATTTCACGGTGAAACACACAGCATCTATACAACATGGCGGCGGCAACAACAATACTACAATGAGAATAAAAGGTACGCCTTCTTTCTTTGCATGAACATCTGGGTGGCGTTATGCGAATCTTCCCACATAGTGATGTAGAGATCTGGGGGAGTGTTAGAACAAGCCGTTTTAGGGGGGTGTGGACGAATATTAATTTTTTTAAAGAATATCTCTTTGGATTTGAGACTTTAGTCTTTGCAACTTTAAAGATCTTCTTTATGCACCAAAAGCTTGTAACACTCCAAAGAGAAAGGAAAAATTGAAATCGCATCATATGACCCCTTTAAGTTATTCGGTTTATAAACGTTCCTGACACTCCCTCTGACGCGAAATAAACAAATATCCCGTGTTATTCAGTTACTCCAAACAGTACATTGACTGAACTGCTAAAAGAGAACCGATGATGGAATGTGCATGGGCGGAGCAGCTGGACTGAGTCTTGTCCTGCTGGGAGATGCCATCACAGTGTTAAGGGGCATAACATTTCCGTCTCACACTTGAGACATTCAGCCAATCACAATGCACTGGATAGCTGGCCAATCAGCTTACACCTCGCTTTTCAGAACGATGAGCTTTGTAAAAATCGACGTGTTTCAGAAAGGCAGGTCATACAGGAGAAACAATAATGTAAAGTTGTGCTGCCCTTGGTATATGTACTGTATATAACTTGACAGCCAGGTAAACTCTTCCCTAACATCAAGACTCTGAAGACATAGACTCCTCGTCCACAGGTTTATTGACATTGTGAGGAAAGGTGAAACTGAAACATACAAAATGCATAATCAACAGATATAATTAAATGAAATTAATTAAATCCCTTTTTTCCTTTTACTGTCACAAGTTTATGTATTTAACAATCATCTTTAAATGTATGTATATTTAACATGTATTTAATTTTCTAATCACTGTTTTATCTGTACTGCATTTATATGAACTTTTAATGGTCTAGGAACAGTATAAACATTACCACAACAAAATGTCCATTAACTATATTGAGGTAGATAGAGAATAATAGGTTTCTAACAATCAGCTCCATAAAATGTAAAACTATCCCCAAACATAATGATCTGCAACTGTAGATACTGTTAAATACAGTCAATACATACCCACGATGCTTCAACAGACGCAAGATGTATGCAAATATTTTCAGTACAGCTTCAGATACACTAAACACGCTACTCTCTGTTTCATGCTTGCTCACTGCCTTATTAATGGTCACATGGCATGATTCTTTACTGAAACTTAAGATTCTTAAAGGGACCACAACCAAATAAAGAAAAGCATAGAGATTAGCTTCAAAAACAAGACATGAAACATTAAATGGTAACAAAACACTCCCCGCCTGATGTGCTTACACATCACTCAAAATGTAGGACTATCCATTTACTTTAGAATCTGGGGGAAATAGAAGCACTATCTCTGTAACAAGCCTGAAGAAAAGGGTAGAACCTCCTGGTTGGATGACGTTGACCTCAACCTGACTCACCTTCCTGTCTTGGCTAGGAAAAATCTGTGTAACCAGTCCTAGAGGCCATTCATTCCGTGGTACTTGGCTGTTCTTGAGGAGGACAACACTTCCTGGTCTGACATTTGGATGGACGGACTGCCATTTTTTGCATTCCTGTAGGGCTGGTAGGAATTGTTTCCGCCATCTGTCCCAGAATGTGTTGGAAAGGTATTGATCTTGCCGCCACTGGCACTTGTACAGGTCTGCAACTCTAAACTCACCTGCAGGTGCAGCAGCAGAGTTCACCTTTTGTGTGAGAAGAACTGCCTGGGTGAGTATGAACGACTCATCAGGGTCCATTGTCACGGGAACACAGGGCCTGGCATTGATAATGGCTGCTACCTCTGCCATGAAGGTCACCAGCACCTTGTGGGTAAGTTTGTCTTTCAACTGGAGGAACTGGATGGAATCAAGAATTCTTCTTGCAAGCCCAATCATTCTTTCCCATGTTCCACCGCAATGGGAAGCATGTGGAGGATTAAAAGTTCAAGTGCAGTTTTGGTCTGACAGATACGTCTTCACAGTTTTGCTGTCAATGTTTGAAGGTATCTTTAAGTCCTTACATGCACCGACAAAGTTTGTGCCACGGTCTGAACGTATGTGTTTGACAGGCCACACAGCAAGAAAACGTCTAAGAGCATTGATGAAGCTGGACGTGTCGAGGGATTCTGTAACTTCAATATGAACAGCTCTTATGCTCATACATGTAAAAAATACAGCCCACCTCTTGCTGTGAGAGAAACCTCCTCTTGTCCGATGTGAGAAGACACTCCAAGGGCCAAACATGTCCAGTCCAGCGTTGGTAAAGGGAGGGTCTGTTGAGAGACGATCTGCTGGAAGGCTGGTCATTTTTTGGATGCTGAGTGGAGCTCTGAGCTGTCTGCAAGTTACACACTGATGTATGATGCTGCTCATCCTTCCTTTTCCACCAACTATCCAAAAACCAGCAGCACAGACAGCTCCTTCAGTAAAGGGACTGCCTTGATGGTGGATACGCTTATGGTGGTGTCTAATGAGCAAAGTGGCAATGTGATGCTTGCCAGGAATTATCAAAGGAATCTTCTCACTCTGATTGAGGCTTGATCGGTGGAGACAACCTCCGACCCTCAGAAGACCTTGCTTATCAATGAATAGATCCAGAGTATGAAGACGACTACTTTTTGGAATCCTCTCTTGCTTTTGAATACATTTGATTTCTTGACTGTAAACTTCTTTTTGTGCCACTCGGATTATTGTTGATGATTTTTTTTTGTTTTTCTACTGTGTGTTTTGTTTTTTGGTGTTGGTGGCAGTTGTTAGAACTGTTTTCCTTCTCAGTTGTTTTGAAATGATGGGCTATGTGAATAGGGCGAGTGATGGCACCTGTTAGTGACTTCCAAAAAGAGAATTTGGCAAATCGCTGGGAACCAAGCTGCTTGGATAATGCTGTAGTGCTTAAAGTGGACACTACAGGATGTACATCTGGGTCTGAACTTGGATCAACAAGGTTGTAAGTGCTCTCAGAGGTGCCTGGTTCTGGCATGAGCAGAAATTTGGGCCCACTTTGCCAATTGGTGTTTTGTAAGTGGGCAGCGGGAACGAAACGCATTGCATAATCTGCCGGGTTCTGGTCTGTTGGCACATATCGCCACTGATCTGGATTGGAGGACCTTCAGATACGTTGTACCCGGTTGCTGACATCAACGTAAAAACGCCTGGTTTCATTACAAATGTACCCAAGAACCACCTTACTGTCTGAGTAGTAGGTTATAGCATCAAGCTGAAGGTCCAGTTCTGCAGAAATTAAGTCTGCCAACTCAACAGCAAGCACTGCTGCACAAAGTTCAAGACTTGGCACTGTGTGGGCGAGGGACAAATTTGGCTTTCCCCATTACAAAGCCAATCTGATTATTTCCTGCAGCATCTGTGATTTTTAGATACATCACTGAAGCAATGGCTTTGGCTGACGCATCCAAAAAGACAAACAATTCCTTTCTGACAGCTGCCGATGGTGAAGTCTCAGTATAGGCCCTGGGGATGGAAAGACTGGGCAGGTCCGACAAGGAAACTTTCCATGAGGTCCAAGCTTCTTCCATTTCTTTTGGCAGTGGAGCATCTCAATCACCATTCACAGAAGTAAGTTCTCTTAGAATAGCCTTGCCTTGGATAGTGACTGGCGCTACAAATCCAAGAGGATCATAGAGGCTGTTGATAGTGGATAAAACACCTCGCCGTGTGTAAGGTTTTACCTCATCACAGACACTGAAAAGGAAACAGTTGGTATGGAGGTCCCAATTAAGTCCAAAACTACGCTGCATTGGCAGCGTGTCTGCCTCAAAGTCTAGATCTTTCAGATCACTTGCAAGGTCTGTGGATGGAAAGGCTTCCATGACTACTTTGTTGTTTGCTGCAATCTTATGTAGTCTCAGATTTGATTTGGAGAGAACATCTTGAGTTTTTTAGCAAACTGAGGGACTTCAGACTGTCATCTACATAGAAGTCAAGCAACACAAAAGACTTGACATCAGGGTCGACATCGAAATTGCCAATCTGAACTGACTGATGTAGACAATGTATAGCCACTGCAGGCGAGGGGCTATTACCAAAGACATGGACCCTCATGCGATAATCCACAATGTCTTTGGAAAGGTCATTGGCTTGGAACCAAAGAAAACGTAGAAAGTTTCTGTCTTCTTCCCTTACCGAAAACAACATCTGTTCTATGTCTGCAGTAAAGGCAATGGCTTCTTTCCTGAAACGGATCAGAACTCCCACCAGAGTGTTGTTCAGGTCAGGCCCGGTTAAAAGCACATCATTAAGTGATATACCATTGTGTTGGGCACTAGAATCAAAAACTACTCTGATTTGGTTAGGTTTCTTCGGATGGTACACTCCGAATATTGGCAGGTACCATTGTTCTTCTCTCTCACTCAGAGGAGGAGCTAACTCAGCATGGCCATTTTTAAATATCTTGTCCATGAAGCTGAGGAAATGTTCTCTCATAACAGGCCTCCTTTCAAGGTTGCGCTTGAGAGACGAAAGACGTTTCAGTGATTGAGGCCTGTTGTTGGGGAGACATGGACATGGATTCTTAAAAGGTAATTGCAGTACCCAACTGTTGTTTGAATCCTTTAGTTGACCTTCATCCATGATTTTCATGAAAGAGGTGTCCTGAATCAAAGGAGCCACCTGGTTGTCATCTTTGGTTTGCTTAAACACAGTGCATCCCAGGTGGTCACCATCACAGAAAGATTCATCCACAGAATATGTCAGGGAGTAGTCAGTTATTCGGTTGTCTTTGTATGTTTCCTTAACATAGAAAACATTTGGACATGGATCAAAAAGCGTTGGGTGTTTTGGTTCTGTGGTGATTGTGTGGAAGGTACTGATTGTCAGTGGTTTGTGGACATTTCCTAGAAAAACACTGCCTACGATAACCCATCCCAGATCCAACTTCTGTGCATAGGGCAGGTTGTGTGGGCCATTCACCTGTTTACGGACTTTTTGAATTATTATAATGTGAGAGAGTAGGGGAAGACAGACGCGCCAGCGTTCCCAGTCATTGGGATGAGGTGTGCCACAGACTTTAGGTGTGCATGTCTGCAAGCCACATCAGGGGTTGGAATCTCATCTCTATAATTAGGAATGTCATTGCATTCTATAAGGCTTGGTAATGGAATGCAAACAGTTCCATCCAGAGATTCTACTTCTTAGCCACTGGCCCTTCTTCCAACTGAATCCTTTACTCCAGCCCATGTTCTTAATATGTAAGGAGCACTTGGACTTTGGTCACTAAACACTTCAAAGAACTGTGAACGAACCAGCGACCTGTTGCTCTGTTCATCCAGAATTGCATATAGTTTCACTGCCTTGTCTCTACAGCCAGCTGGAAATATTTTACAAGGTATATTTTAGAGAAAGATCGGTCCATCCGATCTTCCCCACAGACTTCCTAGTGACATGAGATTGGGGTGAGATTTCCTCCCCTTCCCCGCCATACTCAGTAGCAGTGTCTGCCTCTATCCAGGGTGCAGGCCCAGGGTGGAGTGCCGAGTGGTGTCTTTCACTTTTACATTCAGAACATTGGCCTTTAGTCTTCCAGTTCTTTGCAATATGTGATGTCAAAGCACAACATTTAAAGCACACGTTATTCTCTCTTAAAAATGGCTTGTGAGCGTCAGTGGGCTTTCCCGAAAAGCACTGCATTTATTCTAGGGGTTACACAGACTAGTCGAGTAGTTGAGTGATTGACTACTTTAACCACGAGTCGGCGCTGTCGGAAACAATCGACTACTCGAGCGTGCATTAACCACAGGGCTGGACTGGTAATCAGGCATACCGGGCAAATGCCTGGTGGGCAGACGGACTTGGGGGCCGGTCCATATAATATGATTTTTTATTTTTTTTTAATTGGCCAACGACCGGCCCATAAAGCAGGGACAGTGGCCCATTTGTTCATTTTCCATACTGACACTGGGCTGGCCCAATCATCTCTTAACAGGCTTGTGTCAGATGCAGTCAGTGGCTCAGAGACAGAAATCTGTGGATTTAGGATGGAGAAACAAAAGCGCAAGGGCAAGGGGGGTGCGGAGAAGTTGCGGGCCAAAAAAATAAAAATTCTAGAGGTTGATGCCTCAACATGTGCAAAAATAACCGACATGTTTAGTGCTGTAGCTTCAGTTTCCAGGCCTACAGTACCTGATGACATTTTGCAGAAACAGGTGAACATAGCACATGTAGGAGAGGTGACTAGCCATGGCAGCGCCGGTGGCACCCAGGCAGAGAAGCAGGTGTCTGATAGTGAAGTCAATGAGGGACAGAGTGAGCAGGAGAGTGTAATTGAAACAGTAAGCATGGTAGCTACATGATTAACAGGGAGGGAGTGTTAATCAGGGCGGGTGCAGGAGGATAGTGTGTGTGTGGGCCTGGTTGGGCCACGACGAAGATGATGATTTACCTAAATGAATGAATATTATAATAAGACAACATAATCGTTTTTGCTTTTATGAATTATTTTTGTATTTTGACTACTTAATTGTTTTTTTTGTCAGCTTGATTAAAATAACACAGCATAAGCTATTTTGCATTATTTTTGTAGACAGGTTAGCAGAGTTAACTTATTCAATTGCAACTTCAGCTGACTATTCTAATGTTAACCCTTTAATACCCATAATGGCCGTACGGCCCTTCTCTAGAAAAACTTAAATAATGCCATTTGATTATTTTAATTATTACTCAAAATGGCTGCGTCAAAGCACCCACGTTGAGTAACGCATGCTATTTGGGGATTAAACCCCACCTTGCATTTTGAAAGCTGTATATTTTTGTTTAGCTGTATATTCAACGAAGTAGATATTTGCTCATGTTTCTAATGAATTTCCAATATCATTAATATGCCATATTTACGGTGAGTGAATAATATGAATATAATATATATTATTAGGATGTTTTGTGTGAGTAATTTGGTAGTATAGTTTTGTTTTTCTTTTTACGGTGAGTGAATTATCAACAATGAGAGGTAAATGTTGTTTGGTGTCATATTAAAGAGGGGTTTGTGCTCTTTAAAACAAAGTAGCCTATACTTGCAATTGTAAACTAGTTTTTCTGCTGTCTGGTTCATTAAAAAAAAAAAAAAAAAAAAAAAAAAAAAAAAAAAAAACATTTATTTTTAGAATTAGCAGTATTCTACATCCACATTCTATTGGGTTCTAAAGGGTTAATTAGCTTTTATAACATGGAGCACATTGTCCATCTAGAAATCCTGCTCTTCAAGAATACAGGACTATACAGGACTAAGGGTACTTTTAATAACTCTTCCAAATAGTTGTAATCATCTCTCTCTCTGTCCTTATGTAAAGTCAAGCCAAGTTGAGTTAGCAGTGGAGGAGAGAGACAGGGAGGAACAGGCTGTAGACTATTTTGCCCGTCCTGAGCCTGCCATGATGCAGGTTTTTTTAAATTATCACCCCAAACAGGATGCTAAAAACCCTGTGGTGAAGAAGGTGTTCACCAGTAAAGATGGCAAAAGCAGAAAGTGGCTGACATATTGTCATGAACGTCATGCTTTATTTTGTTTTTTATGTCTGGTCTTCAGCAAGCCAACTGACTCCAACATTTTCATAAATGGAATGTCAGACTGGAGACATGTGCACCAGAGATCGGAAGAGCATGAAAAAAGCATGGCGCACAGAAATTGTGCCAAAGCTTATTTTTTAAACTGCTCAAAAGCTGACATCAAAAACCTGCTGGGGGGCACACAGCTGACAGAGCACAGAAATCAGGTCAAGAAGAGGCGTCAGGTTTTGGAAAGGGTAGTGGAGGTCGTAAAAGTGATAGGAAAGAGGGGCCTAAGCTACAGACAGGTGGAGAATGAGGCTGCATATACCCTGGACAACGATAGCCTCGACCATGGAAATTTTTTGGAGCTGATCATTTTATTGGGAAAATATGATGTGTGTTTAAAGGGATAGTTCACTTTGAAATTAAATTCTGGTATGTTTTAGCTTACCTCAAGGGCATCCAAGATGTAGGTGTCTTTGTTTCCGCAGTAGTTTCAATTTTGATATTTTTAGGTCAAACCGTTCTTGTCTGCCAGTCATTTAATGCAGGTCTATGGTCACCACCTCAACACTCACAGAGAAGTCCAAATTAAACAATTCCCCATCGTAAGTACACATTGACGGCCTAAGACACGAAACGAGCGGTTTGTGTGAGAAAACGAACAGTATTTATATAGTTTTTACGTCTTATACACAACCACGTCCAAGTGATCTGAGGGCGCGCACGCTTCCTGGTATGTGCCGTGTGCGCACGTTCTGGCTTAGTCTGCGAGATGAGAGGCTTGTCGCAGTGGTCCGGTGCAGTGCGTCCACTGGACAGTCCTTTGTCGACTTGCTAAAAGAGGTCCTTGAGCATCTGAAACTGGACTCAAGTCTGTGCATTGGAAATGCAACAGATGGAGCTTCAAATATGCAGGGGCATTACAGAGGCTTCTCTGCACTGCTGGCATCACAGTCCCCCAACCATGTAGGTATTAAGTAGAATACAGCCTATGCCAAAATTTGATTTATGGCTTTGACCTTTTGACCCTACCCTCCCCCCACATGACCTTGACCTTTTGACCTTGACCTTGACCTTGACCCCTCCCCCACTTGTCCTTGACCTTTTGACCTTGTAACGGTCGCAGCTGTTGTTACGTCATGTGATATGACATCTGTTTGTAATAAATCATGTTTATATGTCATCAGTGTGAAATGACTCAATATTTACAGCACCCATGAATAATCTGCAGCTGTGATCCGTCATCTGTTTTGTAATATATCATGTCATTAGGGATTATCCTAATGACAAGCGTTACGGTCACCTGTTTGTAAAATAGACACCGGACCTCCGGTATGTCATCTGTTACGGAAGACAAATGTTGTCTCTGCGTGACCATCCGGCGACAGGTGAATTTAGGGTGAATTTCTGAGGAAATCAGAAAAAGAGTTGTGAAAAATACATAGACATGGACTTCTTATACTCACCTAAAACCCCCCGAAAAGGAATTGAACGAAGAGATGATGGAAAGCCTGACTTTGGCACCGAGAAAGCCGTACAACTGTAATTTGTGCTTGGTGAGGTTTCTCAGTGGAAATACGGACAACGTGCGAGAAAAATTAATCAAGAACAAAGATAATGTGAGCTCATATCATAATATGAGTGTGCGTAACCTCAAACATAATCTGATGACTGTATAAATCGTTTCACAGCGATATGATAAAGGTTTTAAAATAAAATCCTAATAATTAAACGGATAAACGTTTCCTCTTAGTGGTAGATGAATATTGTTCAGTTGAATCGTCTAAAAACATGTCCCCCTCTCTCGTGCTCTCTCTGTCTCAGTCTCTGTGTGTGCGTGCACGTGTGTCTTAGACCCATGTGCTACCGACATTCTGGGGACGAGTCAGTTATCATTAACACTACACCTCTGTGTTAAAAAATCTGAGCTGTCCATACGACGTGACCATTTGGCATTTTCCCAGAATTTGTCCCGGTTATTAGTCGAGATGATGGTCTCTCCTCTAAATCCTCTCACATGCATAGACACATCTATGGACCACGCGCTCAGGTATCCTATTGCATTTATGTCTCTTTTCACCCCTCTCTCGTGATCTCTCTGTCTCTCTCACACGCACATGTACACATTCAATCGTCCCCCGTCTTATTTTCTTCTTTTAAATGAAAATAAATAAATTATGCGATCTCACTAGTTTTAATCATCACTAAAAATATAAAAATGTTGTACATTCTACCAGGATCAGGAAAAAATATATAATTTAAAAGGTCGAATGATATGGGGTACTGGGGACCAGGACATGTCCGGCCAGGTCATTGACATGTTTATGCAGACTTTCCATAGCCACAATTCAATTCAATTCACATTAACTGTCGCAACACATTTTCTACATTATATTTAAAACCTTTTATATTCATATTTACATTATATTAATGATTTTTATACATCCCCTAAACCTACCATCACAGTAAACATTCTGAAGATCATGTAGTATAACTGATATTTTTCAAAAGCTGTATAATTATTTATTTTTACTGTACACCTACCACCACACAATAAAATTTTGTATGTGCGTACATTTTTTTATTTTGTTTTTAAGCGATCTGAATTATGAAGACTCAATAAATTTCATCATAAACACATATGCACAGTTATATCAGTGTAATATCCATGCCACTATACAAATTTGTATTCTGATAAATCATATAAACAAGCACACATATACTGTACATAAACATATCAAGTTAAAAAGAGACTTATCTCTATTTTAAAGAATATGAAAATAAATAAAATATAAAATTATATATGACAGCATGTTACTAAAGCAAAACATACATTTTAAACAAGTATTCGCCATTTAAGTTTATCGAACTTATAAAACACATCGTAGTAACAAACATGTTACTAAACCAAAGCAAATCATTTATCATACCTTTTAATCACGTATTCAACATTAACTTGTTTATTCAGGTAATAAAACACATTTTAAACACATTTTAAACAAAAATAATCATAAACGCTGCTTTCACAAAATCACAGACATGTACATTCATTAGTACGTTTATCTCCAGTCCCCCAAAACCCACTCAGACTCCAGGGGTTAATTAAAGAATATGGAAATAAATAATTATATATGACATCATGCTACTAACTTATAAAACACACCATTCTCTTCTTTTAAAAAATAAGAAAAATTATCTTATTTTAATGCATAAAATGTGATTATATATATAACATACTATATAAAATGAACATTTCTGATGGTAAATATAAAAAAAATGATCCCTTACATTTTTTAGACTGCTAAGAGAAGTCCAAACGTGAATGAAATATCCCCAAAATAAAATAATAAAATTAAAAAAAATAAAATATAATTTTTAAAGTTAAATCATCAAACAAAATCTCACAGATCCTCGTAGTGGTATTCTCCTGTATGTGAAACTGAGGGGGTGCTTCACAGACCCCTCGCGGTGAGGGTGGAGCTCTAGACCGCATAATCTTGTGATGAATAATGAGAGGATGCAAGATGCAAGTAAACAAGTTTAATTATAATGATGGTCAGAGTACAGACACGGGCCGGGGACAAACACTCAGGTGCTGGTGGTGAAGCAGGGACGAGATGGCGATCCGGTGGTGGTGCGGTGAAGAGCGTGAAGAGAACCCCAGGAACCGTGGAACATCCAGACGACACAAGGAACTGACGAAATCCAAACGACACGAAGAACTGACAAAATCCAACGAAGAAAGGGGCTCGACGAGACACAAGAACAGGACGCACACCAGGGAACAACCACAACGATCTGACAAGATGAGAGGGAATTTACTGACATATAAAGGGAGGTGAAATCAACGACAGCTGGTGACACTAATCAACACAATGAGTAACCACACCCACACAATTACACTCACACAGACACCTCAGTGTGAGACAGCCGATTCATGAACCGTGACAGATCTAAGTAAATGGGGTACATTATTTCAAAGCTAACATTAATGTAAGGTTTAAATAAACAGTACCCCCTACTACATCTGATGTCCGTTGATTCTTAAATTTCAACAAAATTATATTTTATAATACGTATAATATTTATATTTTATATAATATTATATAATATATAATAATTTATATAATATTATATCATATATATAATGATTATATTATATTAGATGTGATATGCATTAAACACTTTAGATTCTTTAAAGTTCTTATTTTTAGCATGATCTTCAAAGTTTTAATACCATCTCTCTCTCTCTCTCTCTTCTCTCTCTCTCACACACACACACACACACACACACACACACACACACACACACAAAATGAAACATTATGCCAAAGTCTTTCTGTATGTTTAAAAATAAAACAAAAAATATTTATTTTGCTTTAAACGTATGCATAGGAGCTTGTTTGTTTGTCACAGCACAGATGCGGCTGTGAAGTTTAGATGAAGTTAATGTATCTTTTAGAAAAATACTTTTAGAGAAATACCCTCGATTGTATTTAGTCATTAAAGATGGTTCGGGACAGATGGCTCTGCGGACCCATGCATCCTAGAGATGTAATTTGAGAACTATGGCCTGTAATGCTTCATTTAAAAAAGTGTGTGTAAACACAAATGGTGATTTCACATATGTACCAAATCTACCCGTGAAATAGTAATTATTTGACTTTGCTATGGTCATAAACCTTACACATATCTATGCTATTTTCAGACACAGACCAGAAAAGACATTTTGCAGGGCCTCTGTTTAGCTGGTCCAAAATACCTCCGTTTAAAAGCAAAAAAAAAAAAAAGATAAAAAAAAAAAAAAAAAAAAAAAAAAAAAAAGATAAAAATGACCACCTGTACATCTATCGGCTGTAATTCTATTTTATATATTTTATGTTAAAAGTATCTTTACTATCCATATCATCTATCGTTTAAATATTTCAAAAACCATATTACATTCTTTATTTAAAACAATACATTTAACTGGCAGTATTCCCCAACGTGTGTTTTCCATCAGTTGTTTGGTCTTTGGTCTTTTATCTTCTACCCCTTTTTACGTAGTCCTTTTCATTTACTGTAAGATCGCTTTACACTAGTTTAATGAAAGTAAACTTTCCTTAAAGGTTATTGCTGTATTGTACTGTTTCTGCATCCTTCTATTTATGTCGTACACTGTAAGAGTCATTGACTAGCAAAGGGATTCCTATTTCCCGAAAGGAGGTTTTTGTAACACTGTTTTGAAACCTTGAACTTCTGTTTTGTGTGTTTTGTGTATCATCTGTTTGAGTATTTTGAGTGTGAAAATGTTTTTGATTTTTTTGTTTGATTTTGACCTGGAAGTTTGAAGTTTGCACAAGTTGGTGTGTAGTTTTGAGGTTGTGTTTATATATGTGACTAAAACAGTCAAAATCATCCCGCCTCTCGCTTAAATGAACAACTAATCAACAGCGGTTTATTTATTGAAATACTGTTTAGAGACGCATACAATGAAAATAGCGCCTCCACGACATCCATGACTTGTAATATGTCATTTTATACGTAATACTTGTAACAGAGACTTGCTTTTCATATTGAAACCTAGTGTATCGCTGCCATTCATTAATTCATGTAAGTACACATTGCATGTTTAAAGACTGTACAAAAACGACCAAACAAAAAATGTAAACAGTAGTAGAAAAATAGCTATTTACAGAGGTACATTAAAACTTTCACAATAGTTTAGAAGAGTGGAATTCGGTATACTGATACATATTTCTGATGGGGAAACATAGTTCATGTATAAAAGACTATGTCCATAACCTTTTCAAGGGTGTGTAGTGTAATGTTATGGTTCTTAATCGCGATCACATTACAACAAGATGACATAGTCCCTCTACCAAATTGTGAATAAAAACAGAATGCAATGATGTGGAAGTTTCAAATTTCAATATTTTATTCAGAATACAACATAGATGACATATCAAATGTTTAAACTTAGAAAATGTATCATTTTATGGGAAAAATAAGTTGATTTTAAATTTCATAGCATCAACACATCTCAAAAAAGTTGGGACAAGGCCATGTTTACCACTGTGTGGCATCCCCTCTTCTTTTTATAACAGTCTGCAAAACGTCTGGGGACTGAGGAGACAAGTTGCTCAAGTTTAGGAATAGGAATGTTGTCCCATTCTTGTCTAATACAGGCTTCTAGTTGCTCAACTGTCTTAGGTCTTTTTTGTCACATCTTCCTCTTTATGATGCCCCAAATGTTTTCTATGGGTGAAAGCATTTCAGTACCCGGGTCCTTCTTCTACGCAGCCATGATGTTGTAATTGATGCAGTATGTGGTCTGGCATTGTCATGTTGGAAAATGCAAGGTCTTCCATGAAAGAGACGACGTCTGGATGGGAGCATATGTTGTTCTAGAACTTGGATATACCTTTCAGCATTGATGGTGCCTTTCCAGATGTGTAAGCTGCCCATGCCACACACTAATGCAACCCCATACCATCAGAGATGCAGGCTTCTGAACTGAGCGCTGATAATAACTTGGGTTGTCCTTGTCCTCTTTAGGCCGGATGACATGGTGTCCCAGTTTTCCAAAAAGAACTTCAAATTTTGATTCGTCTGACCACAGAACAGTTTTCCACTTTGCCACAGTCCATTTTAAATGAGCCTTGGGCCCAGAGAAAACGCCTGCACTTCTGGATCATGTTTTGATATGGCTTCTTTTTTGACCTGTAGAGTTTTAGCCGGCAATGGCGAATGGCACGGTGGATTGTGATCACCGACAATGTTTTCTGGAAGTATTCCTGAGCCCATGTTGTGGATTTCCATTACAGTAGCATTTCCTGGTATGTGATGCAGTGCCATCTAAGGGCCCGAAGATCACGGGCATCCAGTATGGTTTTCCGGCCTTGACCCTTACGCACAGAGATTGTTCCAGAATCTCTGAACCTTTGGATGATATTATGCACTGTAGATGATGATAACTTCAAACTCTTTGCAATTTTTCTCTGAGAAACTCCTTTCTGATATTGCTCCATTCGTTTTTGCCGCAGCATTGGGGGAATTGGTGATCCTCTGCCCATCTTGACTTCTGAGAGACACTGCCACTCTGAGAGGCTCTTTTTATACCCAATCATGTGGCCAATTGATCTAATAAGTTGCAAAATGGTCTTCCAGCTGTTCCTTATATGTACATTTAACTTTTCCAGCCTCTTATTGCTACCTGTCCCAACTTTTTTGGAATGTGTAGCTCTCATGAAATCCAGAATGAGCCAATATTTGGCATGACATTTCAAAATGTCTCACTTTCAACATTTGATATGTTATCTATATTCTATTGTGAAATAAAATATAAGTTTATGAGATTTGTAAATTATTCAATTCCTTTTTTACTCACAATTTGTACAGTGTCCCAACTTTTTTGGAATCGGGTTTGTACACATAGACCTACGCTTTAATGTTGAGTGGAAATGTTGAAAAAATGAGTACGACGAATAAAATGTGAACATTGTCATCAGATCTCTGAACAAGAGGTTCTAAATCTAGTGCTGTAAAAAATACTGCCAGTTAAATATAGCAAAGTCAAATAATTACTATTTCACGGGTAGATTTGGTACATATGTGAAATCACCATTTGTGTTTACACACACTTTTTTAAATGAACCATAACAGGCCATAGTTCTTAAATTACATCTCTAGGATGCATGGGTCCACAGAGTCATCTGTCCTGAACCATCTTTAATGGCTGAATACAATCGAGGGTCTTTCTCTGAAAGTATTTTTCTAAAAGATACATTAACTTCATCTAAACTTCACAGCCGCATCTGTGCTGTGACAAACAAACAAGCTCATCCGCATACGTTTAAAGCAAAATAAATATTTTTAGTTTTATTTTTAAACATACAGAAAAGACTTTGGCATCATGTTTCATTTTGTGTGTGTGTGTGTGTGTGTGTGTGTGTGAGAGAGAGAGAGAGAGAGAGAGAGAGAGAGGGATGGTATTAAAACTTTGAAGATCATGCAAAAATAAGAACTTTAAAGAATCTAAAATGTTTAATGCATATCACATCTAATATAATATAATCATATATATATATATGATATAATATTATATAAAATATAAATATTATACATAATATAAAATATCATTTTGTTGAAATTTAAGAATCAACGGACATCAGATGTAGTAGGGGGTACTGTTTATTTAAACCTTACATTAATGTTAGCTTTGAAATAATGTACCCCATTTACTTAGATCATGTGGTCTAGAACTCCACCCTCACCGCGAGGGGTCTGAGAAGCACCCCCTCAGTTTCACATACAGGAGAATACCACTACGAGTATCTGTGAGATTTTGTTTATGATTTAACTTTAAAAATTGTATTTAATTTTTTACATTTTATCATTTTATTTTGGGGATATTTCATTCATGTTTGGACATCTCTTAGCAGTCTAAAAAATGTAAGGGATCATTTTTTATATATATTTAGCATCAGAAATGTTCATTTTATATAGTATGTTATATATATAATCACATTTTATGCATTAAAATAAGTTAATTTTTCTTATTTTTTAAAAGAAGAGAATGGTGTGTTTTATAAGTTAGTAGCATGATGTCATATATAATTATTTATTTCCATATTCTTTAATTAACCCCTGGAGTCTGAGTGGGTTTTGGGGGACTGGAGATAAACGTATTAATGGTTAAAGTCTGAATATACTGTATTTATCACAAATGGAACTACAAAAATATGTGAGCACCATGAATGTACATGTCTGTGATTTTGTGAAAGCAGCGTTTATGAGTAGTTTTTGTTTAAAATGTGTTTAAAATGTGTTTTATAACCTGGATAAACAAGTAAATGTTGAATACATGATTAAAAGGTATGATAAATGATTTGCTTTGGTTTAGTAACATGTTTGTTACTACGATGTGTTTTATAAGTTTGATAAACTTAAATGGCGAATACTTGTTTAAAATGTATGTTTTGCTTTAGTAACATGCTGTCATATATAATTTTATATTTTATTTATTTATTTTCATATTCTTTAAAATAGAGATAAGTCTCTTTTTAACTTGATATGTTTATGTATATGTGTGCTTGTTTATATGACTTATCAGAATACAAATTTGTATAGTGGCATGGATATTACACTGATATAACTGTGCATATGTGTTTATGATGAAATTGAGTTATTGAGTCTTCATAATTCAGATCGCTTAAAAACAAAATAAAAAAATGTACGCACATGCAAAATTTTATTGTGTGGTGGTAGGTGTACAGTAAAAATAAATAATTATACAGCTTTTGAAAAATATCAGTTATACTACATGATCTTCAGAATGTTTACTGTGATGGTAGGTTTAGGGGATGATACTGTATAAAAATCATTAATATAATGTAAATATGAATATAAAAGGTTTTAAATATAATGTAGAAAATGTGTTGCGACAGTTAATGTGAATTGAATTGAATTGTGGCTATGGAAAGTCTGCATAAACATGTCAATGACCTGGCCGGACATGTCCTGGTCCACAGTACCCCATATCGTTCGACCTTTTAAATTATATATTTTTCCTGATCCTGGTAGAATGTACAACATTTTTATATTTTTAGTGATGATTAAAACTAGTGAGATCGCATAATTTATTTATTTTTATTTAAAAGAAGAAAATAAGACTGGGGGACAATTGAATGTGTACATGTGCGTGTGAGTGAGAGAGACGGAGAGATCACGAGAGAGGGGTGAAAAGAGACATAAATGCAATAGGATACCTGAGCGCGTGGTCCACAGATGTGTCTATGCATGTGAGAGGATTTAGAGGAGAGACCATCATTTTGACTAATAACCGGGACAGATTCTGGGAAAATGCCAAATGGTCACGTCCAGCTCAGATTTTTTAACACAGAGGTGTAGTGTAAGGAGATGATAACTGACTCGTCCCCAGAATGTCGGTAGCACATGGGTCTAAGACACACGCGCACGCACACACAGAGACTGAGACAGAGAGAGCACGAGAGAGGGGGACATGTTTTTAGATGATTCAATTGAACAATATTCATCTACCACTAAGAGGAAACTTTTATCCGTTTAATTATTAGGATTTTATTTTAAAACCTTTATTATATCGCTGTGAAATGATTTATACAGTCATCAGATTATGTTTGAGGTTACGCACACTCATATTATGATATGAGCTCACATTATCTTTGTTCTTGATTAATTTTTCGCACGCTGTCCATATTTTCACTGAGAAACCTCGCCAAGCACAAATTACAGTTGTATGGCTTTCTCGGCGCCAAAGTCAAAAGGTCAAAGCCATAAATCAAATTTTGGCATAGGCTATATTCTACTTACTACTCATGTACACGTATGGTGCTATTCACATGTCCTGAATCTCGTGCTGTCTGATACCACTCAAATAGTGATAGAGAGTGGATCACTGTTTGATCTCCTCAATGACACAGCAGTGTTCATCAGGGAGTCATATCAGAGAGTGAACATTTGGGAGAAGGAGAGCCATGACAAGAGACACAGACGCATTGCTCCAATTGGAGAGACACGTTGGTGGGCTAAGCATAATGCTCTGAACAAAATATTTGGATCATTTGGAAAGCCTCAAGACAGTTTGTAGATTGATGTGTTGTCCACGCTCACAGCCATACAGGAACTGAGGACTGTGAAAGGAAATGTACGCACCAAAGCCAGAGGATACAAAGAGGGCCTACTCAGGTATGAGACAATACTGACAGCTCAATTATTCCTTAGGATATTTGAGCATACATCACCATTGTCAGAGTACCTGCAGACGGAAGGGATGGACATCCTCTCTGCCCATAGGATGTTCATGTCAACACAAGATGCCCTAAAAAAGATGGCGAGAGATTTTCAGGCTGTCAAGGCTGCTGCTGATGACTTTGTGAAATGGGCAAATGAATAACTTGAGCAGCAAGATGAGACCGACATGGAAGTGGAGGCTGCACTGCCACAGAAAAGAAGAAAGAAGAAGAAAGCCATGCCGGGTGAGATGTCTCAGGATGACACCATAATTGATGCTGAGAGAGCCTACGAGGTAAAGGTTCATAACCAAATTGTTGATACAGCTATTGAGGCCATTCACCAAAGATTTCTGACACATGGCACTTTTTATGCAGATTTGTTATTTCTGGATCCCAAAAACTTCTCCCTGATCCGAAACCATGCTCTTCCTAAATCTGCACTTGAAGACCTCAGCAAGTGCCTGGTTAAATTTGATGATAAGGCAACAGTTGACAACCTGCAGTATGAGCTGAAAAGCTTAGCGGGACAGTGGGACAAGCTTAAAGAGTCAGCACTGGATGAATATGTAAAGTTTAAAATATCTGCAACCATCTCTCTACATTGTTATATATTAAAGATACTTGTATGGTGATAATTTTACTCATTCAGTTATCATTCTCATCCCTCTCTCTCTCTCTCTCTCTCTCTCTCTCACTTCCAGTGTGACTGTTGAGCGAGTGTGTGAAGCGTGGTGCAGAGCGGTGTGAGTGAAAATCTTTTTTTCTCTTTTTCTGCTTATTTATTTCTTATTTTTGTTGTCTGTGTTGTTATTTGTTTTTTGTTTTAGTTATTTGGAGGGTCGTGTGCTGTCCGTCAGTCGGAGGCATGGTGGCCCAACAAACACAGGGGTTGAATACACTCACGAGAAGCCACGCAATTAAGGTAGCATCAGCTGTGAGCATTGAGGCATGTTGTTTGGCCGTTGGAGAATTAGTTGGACATTCTAGCGTTTTGTCCGCGTCTAGAATGAACAATGCGACAGTAGTATTTCTAGATAGTGTAGACAAGGCAAATGCTTTGGTTGAGCAGGGAATTGTCATTGATGGGGAACTTATTTCAGTTCTGCCACTTTCTATGCCAGCGAAAAAGGTAATCATTTCTAATGTACCACCTTTTGTTAGTGATGTAATTCTAACAGAAGCGCTGTCGCGCTATGGTAAATTGGTGTCACCAATAAAAAAGATCCCAATAAGTAGCGAATCGCCGTTATTGAAGCATATAGTTTAATTTAGGCGCTTCGTATACATGATAATTCCAGATGACGCCAATTTAGATTTAACTTTGAATTTTCGAATTGAGGATTTTAGTTATTCGATTTTCGTCATGACTGGTAAAGTCAAATGCTTCGGATGCGGCTGTAAAGGGCATTTAATTCGGAATTGCCCAACCAAAAATGCTGAGGGAGAAAGAAGTAATGAAGTAGTTGTACAGGGCAAGGAAAATGATGGAAAAGAATTTAATGTGGAAAGTTCGTTAGTGGTGGTGAAGGTGGCAGATCCTTCGGTAGAAATTGAGGCTGGAATAGCGTCAGCTCAGACTGAACAAGCAGATCCAATTCCTAACAATTTACCTACAAGTAGTGTTTTACGTGTTTCTGATAGGGTGGTTTATCCTTCAGAAAGCAAAAAAGGTGCAAATGGTGAAGAGTTTAAAATCAGTGTAATGGCTGAAGAAGCACAATTGACACCAGAACAAGAGCAGTTTTCCTTTAAGACACCACAAAAAAGAAAGATGAAAAGTAAAGTGCTAGATGTAAAAATCAGTAAGACAACTGAACTACGAGATGAGGATACTCAAGATACGGAAAGTGACAGTGATTCGTCTGAATGCAGTGAGAGTCTTTCTCAAGGTGAACTTAATTATGATCTTGAAGACATTAAATTGTTTCTCAGGTTAACAAAAATAAAAGAGGTGTAAAAGTGCAAGAATATTTTCCTGATTTGAAACAATTTTTGGATTGGGCAAAAAGTTGGATGGCTAGTGATTCATTTACAAATAAAGAAGCGTATAGATTGAAGAAAATAGTGAGGAACATAAATATCACTCACAATAATGATGTTGTATAAGTGGAAGAAAAGGAATAATTTTTCCTGTTGGTATGGCGTTTTGGTTTCTTTCTCTTTCTTTGCTTTCATTATGAATGAAATTCATATTGCATCTATGAATGTTAATGGGGCAAGGAATTTAAAAAAAAAAGAGCACACATTTTTGAGGAAATTGAGCAGAAAAATATAGACATAACTTTTTTACAGGAAACTCATAGTAGTGTGGAATATAAGTGGTGGGGTGGCTGTTTTATTTAATAAAAAGTTTAAACCAACTTCGTATGATGTAGTTGAAGTTTTGAAAGGCAGACTGTTAAAAGTTAGAGCTTCTTATGAAAAGTTTGTGTTTGTTTTTATTTGTGTTTATATTCCAACGGCACCTATAGAAAGATTTTTTTTTTTTGGATATTCTTTGTGCAACATTAAAAGATTGTGGTTCTGAAGATTTTCTTTTTTTTTTTTGTGTTTTTATTTTTACTGAGTTGGATATGGACACGAATCATGCTGAACCTCATATGGCTTCACGTAAGAGGTTAATTCATCTGATTGAGAAATATGATTTATGTGACATTTGGAGAATGATAAATGGTAATGAAAAACAATACACATGGGCCCACATGCGTGATAATTATATATCACTGGCAAGATTAGATAGATTTTATGTATTTAAACATCATTTAAATTTATGTAACAAATTATCACGCCTTTGTCTTTTACTGATCATAGTATGGTAGGTTGTAAGTTTATTTTATATTCAGTGAAATCCAAAAGTGCTTATTGGCATTTTAATACGAGTCTTTTAAATGATAAATTATTTATTGAATCGTTTACATTTTTTTGGAAATCCTTTAAAGAAATGAAAACGTCTTTTAAATCCTTACAGCAATGGTGGGATTATGGAAAGGTACATATAAAGCAATTCACACAACAATATACTCGAAATGTTACAAAAGAATTTAATCGTTCTGTAGAATTTCGTGAAAAACAATTAATAGATTTACAAAAGTTGTATCAATCCTGATGATAGTAATATTTTGGAAACTTGTTTTAGGAAAAAAGCTGAACTTAAAGAGCTATTAGAGTTTAAGGCACAAGGTGCTTTAGTTCATGCTCATTTTTTAAACATTGATCAGATGGATGCACCTTCCAAGTATTTCTTTGGTCATGAGAAGAAAAATGGGCAGAAATGTTTAATTCATGCCCTACGTTCTGAGGTTGGCAATTAATTATATAATCCCAGACAGATTCGGGAAGTAGCAATGAGTTTTTATCAATCCCTGTACAAAAGTGAACTTAAGCCGGAAAATAAAGGAAAATCTCCTTTTCTAGAGGATTTACCAAAGATCTCAGAGGAGTCCAGAATATAGCCTAACCCTGGGAGAGCTGTATAAGGCACTCCATGATATGGAGTCCGGGAAAGCTCCAGGTATAGATGGGTTTCCAGTGGACTTTCTGAAGGTTTTCTGGTCGGATTTAGGAGCTGACCTGCTAGAGGTATTCAACAACAGTTTGCTGAAGGGTGGGCTACCGTTGAGTTGCCGAAGGGCAGTAGTTACTCTCCTTCCGAAAAAGGGGGATCTTTCGGAGATCAAGAACTGGAGGCCGGTATCACTTCTGTTCAGTGATTATAAATTACTTTCTAAAACTTTGGCTAAGAGAATGACTAAGGTAATGACACAGGTGATCCATTCAGATCAATCGTACTGTATGCCTGGTAGGTCAATATTTGACAATATTTCTTTAATTAAAGATGTTATACAGGTTTCCAAATTATTTAATATTAATTGTGGCCTGTTGTCTCTTGACCAAGAGAAAGCTTTTGATCGGGTTGAGCATGAATTTTTATGGAATATTTTAGAGGATTTTGGTTTTAATGAAAATTTTGTAAACATGATTAAAATACTTTATAGTGACATAGAGAGTATAATTAAGATTAATGGTGGCTTATGTGCTCCGTTTTAGGGTCAAAAGAGGTATTAGACAAGGATGTCCGTTATCTGGAATGTTGTATTCTCTTGTCACTGAACCCCTTCTACAAAAAATCAGGAAGAATTTAGATGGTTTCAAGATACGTTTATGTGAATTTGATTTTTGTTTATCAGCTTATGCTGATGATCTCATAATAGTAATTAACAAACAAAGTGATATACATGTTTTATCTAGGCTGATAGAGGATTTTGGAAAATGATCATCAGCAAAAGTCAATTGGAAAAAAAGTGAAGCGTTTTTATTAGGAGATTGGAAGGAAGGGAAACCAAGTCTTCCTGAAGGTTTGTGCTGGAATAGGTGGGGTTTGAAATATTTAGGGTTTTTTTTGGGATATGATAATTTATTACAAAAGAATTGGGATGGTGTAGTACAAAAAGTTAAAGTACGTTTAGATAAATGGAAGTGGCTTCTACCCAACATGTCCTATAGGGGTAGAACGCTTATTGTAAATCATTTGGTTGCCTCTTTTTTTATGGCACAGACTGGTTTGTATTTATCCTCCTGTGAATCTAATAGCCGAAATTCAAGCGGCTTTTGTTGTTTTTTTTTTTTTTGACAAACAAAATTCACTGGATTCCACAGAGTATTTTATTTGCACCTAAGGAAGAAGGAGGCCAGGGCGGCCTCGACTTTCTATTTTCAGCTACCTAAGGAAGAAGGAGGCCAGGGTTTGATTCAGCAGGATTGCTGCTTTCCGACTACATTTTTTACAAAGACTTCTTGATGGACCGATGAATGTGAGTTGGAGAGCAATCAGTTGTGCCCTACTTAAGACCGTTGGAAACTTCGGAATGGACAAGTCTCTTTTCCTAATGGACCCTCAGTGTTTGGATCTCTCGAAATTGCCGTTTTTTTTATCAACATCTTTTTAAGATGTGGAATCTTTTTCACATTCAAAGGACTGAAAATTTTCCCTCAATTCTTTGGTTACGGTATGAACCCTTGATACTTAATGCAAGATTAGATGTTTCTGCACCTAATTTCCTACCAGGATTTAGTAGGAGTTTACAAGACTCAGGAATTTATGTTTTAAAACATTTATTGTGTTTAACTGGGCCTGGTTTTCAGAATGTAGAAACTTTTACTGAAAGCTTGGAATTCGATCTGTTTGCTCAGTTTCTCGTTATCTGAATAAATTAAAAGAAGTGTTTTACGAATGAAGAAAAAATGATGTTGGAGGAATTCTCTTTAGGGACTAATATCCCTGACAGTGAAGATTTGTTTCCTTGTTTGTTAATTCAATCAAAATTTGAAGAGTGTTCAGGATGTTTTATTCAAAGTTTTTATCTGTTGATTTTTTTTTTCATGTGTTGGAAAAGAGCTGTATAAAATGTGTGTGCTCATTCTAAACAAAAAAAAGTTGAATAAAAGAGTTGATACCCCTTGGCGTGCTGTTTTAAAGTTGGGTGTTGAGGTAAGACCTGAATGGAGAATATTGTACAAGCCACCATTATCAAAAAGAACAGGGGATTTGCAGTGGAGAATCTTGCATGGAGCTGTTGCAGTGAATTATTTTTATTTCAGTTTTAGATCATAGACAGGTAGATGCCTTTTGGGGCAGACCTGACCTGTTGAAGAGATGGTCTTCATCCCTCCTGGGGTTGTGCCGGCCTCTTCTCTCTAGAAATTTGCACATAGTCCCCTTGATTTTGGTACCTTTGACTAACTGGGCCCAGGTCAGGAAGGTGCAGACAGACCGCTAAACCCGTCGGTACCGCCTCCATGCAGAAGTACCTCCAGCTATGAATTCTCAGCGTAATGAAAATGTCGTTCACCTAGACTGATCACACTATAGATTCTGTCGTGTGTGCCTGTTCCCCGTGCTAAGAAATACCAACGTTTTGTCGTGACAGCTCTGCTATAGAGCAAGATTTTTTTTTTTTTTTCAACAAATAAACAAACAGACCACGTAATACGGATAACAAATGATAAAGCTTGGCTTATTGAATATCAGGTCGCTTTCTACAAAAAGCACTTTTTGTTCAGTGATAACTAGGGGAAAAATCATTAGTCATAACGGTCTATCCACAGCGACTTCAAGGAAACAGTACGACACTGGTTTCAACCGAGAACAACAACGGTATACAATGCGATGACAATCTGCAGTTTGTAGTAGCAGACCACGTAGCCAGGGTTTTTGTTTTTTTTTTTTTTTTTTTGTTTTGGGTTATGATAGACAAGAAAAAGGTAAGTACTAGTACTTAGGTGGTTACTGCATGCGAAAGATATCTTATATATGTTTTTTTTTGTTTGGGTAAAAGAATATGATCACTGATCATCATCTATATGCCCTGTTTGCCGAAACCTGCTAAAACCTCGATGCGATTACATTATTTTTAAATGGATCCTACACCCCAATATTCCTGTTATAATTTAAGCCCGTCAAACGTAAAGGGGTAGGTGGGTTGCTAAAAACTATTTAATGCTATTCAGGATTTCCAGAGGGCAGGCTTCAAGTATGAATCTGTTTGACGTAATTGGTGCTTAAT
Organism: Cyprinus carpio; assembly: GCF_018340385.1. NCBI lineage: Eukaryota > Metazoa > Chordata > Actinopteri > Cypriniformes > Cyprinidae > Cyprinus > Cyprinus carpio. The sequence continues at coordinate 7,968,110 of NC_056620.1, forward strand.
ATAACATGATGCAGGAAAACAATGTTAATGACTAATCCCCAGGACAATCCGTCGCGTGCAACCCCTAATTTAGACAGCCCCCAGACTGCACCATACAGACTTTATTAATAAATGGGACACTGTTACATCGCAGTCATGGCAGATTTTTTGCAACAGTTTTATGTTGGGGATTTTATATCCATGTTGGGACTCTTGAATGGCACTGGGGATCAGCATTTATAGACCTTCTCGAACTCTCTTGGGGTTAGACACCACTTCTCTTCAGGACATTTCTCGTGTCGAAATCAGAGCTCTAATTTATATATTCTGTCACATTGAATTGATGTTGGGTGGTGTTGAAAACTTATGGCAGCCACTGTGAGTATATCACAGACAATCTTTTAGTATTGTGCAAACGTTCCTATAGCTACACTGTAAATTCTACTTCTTGTTCATACTAGTATGGTAGAACCATTCACCTTCTACTCGACATTCGACTGCTCTGATAAGTAACACATCCAAGATTATCACATTTCCTTAGCATTCCAGAACTCAGAACAACTTGACAATGTAACACACACCCGGAGCACTCTCTCGTGGGCAGCTATATAAGTACAGCGCCGGGCCAAAAACTGGGGAGTTACATTGCTTGCTCAAGTTTCAAAAAATTGCTGCTCAAACTGCTTTTTAGATCTTTGGTTTCAGGTGTTTTTCTGTGATGTCCTGAAATTATAGTTCAAGCCATTATTCCGTTGCAAAAACTCCTATTCGACAATTCATGACATTTTAGACAAAGAAGTCAGTAGCGCAGTGCTTCTGGCCCTTCTTTTCATGACCTCTGCATTCGACTGGGCATGCGCTCCATCAACTTCTGGCCAAATTCCGGACGTCTGATAGCAACCCATTCTTCACATACTTCTTGAAGATTTGTCAGAAATTAGTGGGTTTTTGTTTGTTTCTGGCGCGCTCGGCTCTTTAGATGATTGAATCCGCCACAAGTTCTCAATGGATTAAGCTGGGGAGTTCCAGCCAGGGACCAAATTTCAACATCTGGTCCCCCGAGCCAACTAGTTACACTTTTGCCTTATGCACGGTGCGCATCGTGCTGGAAAGCATTGTTCTTCACCAAACTTTGTTGGTTGTTGCGTGAGAGGAAGATTTTTGTGCCTTGTCGTGGGAGGGTGTTTTGCGGTTACCATTTCCTTGCTTCATCTTCATCGGCCTGTGTTTTTAGAGCGGCAAATGGTACAGTCTCGAGCCACACTCCCTCTCTTGCAGTGTGCCTGACAACAACCGCCAAGTTCTCGCAGCCAAGTCATGAGCTCTCAGTGGATTACTTTTCGTCACAAACATAACCCTAGGTATTTATTCAATACAGTGGCTAAATTAACAAAAAATAAAGCATCAACAAGTTCTGACATTTCCCAACATCACAGCAGTAATGACTTTATGAACTACTTTACTTCTAAAGTTGATACTATTAGAGATAAAATTGTAACCATTCAGCCATCAGCTACAGTATCACATCAGACAGTGCACTATAGATCCCCTGAGGAACAGTTCCACTCATTCTCTACTATAGGAGAGGAAGAATTGTATAAACTTGTTAAAATCATTTAAACCAACAACATGTATGTTAGACCCTATTCCATCTAAGCTCCTAAAAGAGGTGCTTCCAGAAGTCATAGATCCTCTTCTGACTATTATTTAATTCCTCATTGTTATTAGGATATGTCCCCAAAACCTTCAAACTGGCTGTTATTAAGCCTCTCATCAAAAAACCACAATGTGACCCCAAGGAACTAGTTAACTATAGACTGATCTCGAATCTCCCTTTTCTGTCCAGGATACTAGAAAAGGTAGTATCCTCACAATTATATTCCTTCTTAGAGAAAAAATGGCATCTGTGAGGATTTCCAGTCAGGATTTAGATCGTATCATAGTACTGAGACTGCTCTCCTTAGAGTTACAAATGACCTGCTCTTATCATCTGATCGTGGTTGTATCTCTCTACTAGTGCTATTGGATCTTAGTGCTGCATTCAACACTATTGACCACACTATTCTTTTGCATAGACTAGAACACTTTTTTGGCATTAATGGAAGTGCATTAGCATGGTTTAAATCATACTTATATGACAGCCATCAGTTCGTAGCAGTGAATGAAGAGGTATCATATCGTTCACAAGTGCAGTATGGAGTACCTCAAGGCTCAGTACTAGGGCCGTTACTCTTCACGCTTTACATGTTACCCTTGGGAAATATCATCAGGAAACACGGTGTAAGCTTTCACTGTTATGCTGATGATACTCAGCTCTATATTTCTTTGTGGCCCGGCCAAACATACCAATTTGGAAAACTAACAGAATGCATAGTCGATATAAAAAACTGGATGACGAGTAATTTCTTACTGCTAAATTATGAAAAAACAGCGGTGTTAATTATAGGACCTAAAAGCTCTGCATGTAATGACCTAGAACGCTGTCTAAGATTTGATGGCTGCTCTGTCAATTCTTCGTCATCAGTTAGGAACCTTGGTGTGCTATTTGATAGCAACCTTTCCTTAGAAAGCCACGTTTCTAGCATTTGTAAAACTGCATTTTTCCATCTCAAAAATCTATCTAAATTACGGCCTATGCTCTCAATGTCAAATGCAGAAATGTTAATCGTTTAAGTGCCTCTGCTTTGATATTTGACCACTTAATAAAACATTGTTGATAAAACATTGTTGCAGTAACAGTAATTTAGTAATTTTTGTCAGGAGTGCAAAATAATAAATCTGTATTATGTCAAATTTTGAATAGAAATTCACCACGCATTGATATTTATTCACATCAGCAGCGGTTTATTTGTGTTCACATAGATTCACTGAACAGCGTCAATAAGGGATAATAGTCCAAAGATACATATATATAGATATATTTACTCATGTTTACTTCATATTTCTTCTGACAGAATCATAATTTCTATTAATTTTCCACTAATTTACAGTGCTCCCAACACTGTCTCTGTGTGTGTACTCTTCCGTGTTCGTGCTGTGACTCAGACAAACTCTGATTCGTCCTTCGCCTTGTCAATCTTTTGTGTCTCATAACAAGACGATGTCTCATCGTGTCACATGCTTCCTTCACTCTTCAGCGTTGATATCTTACCACAACAACACAGAGAAACCTCTGTACCCATGAAATATCCAAATAATAAACAGATTATGATAGTATATGGTTTGTATGTGATTTTCTTGAGATTTGGGGCATTTTTTATAACAATAATTATTAATGCACATCTGTAATGCTAATTTGTGCTGCAATATAAAAGGCTATACATAGCATATTTTAATAACAGTAAACGGCCAAATTCCACATGTGATCGCAAAAGGAAGTTTTTACAAACACTCGTTGGTGGTTTAAAGTGAGTTTTGAGTAAAAGTGTACTAATAATTTCATAAATTGTCTTATGTAGCTTGATGCTATTGTTAGCGCTACATAACAGGTTCTTCTTCATAATGCATTTTGTCATAATAATTCACATAAGGTCGTAAGAAAATGTTTTGTTGTATTTTTATAGTAAGACTTTTGATAATAGTTGGGTAATTTAATTTAATTTTTAAATTTAAATGTATACTGGGATTGAAGCGATGTGGCTTGGTAAACCTTGAAATACCAGAACAAAGGCTAATAATGGCTGAATAAAAACAAAAGAATAATGTGGATAATGTCTCATACCTGGCCGATGTGTGAAAGGCTCGTTTCGTAAGAACAATAGAATCATGAATGAGGCAAACATGAGAAGACAGCACACAGGAGAGTTTACAGGGGCCATAAATCTAAATTTTATTAGCCTTCTCTATAAACACACATGACATGGCATTAGAAAATGTTTCATAAAATTCATAGTTTCACAGATTATATTATAAATTTTCAAATGAAGCATTAATAGACTTGTGGCTTTAGTTTCATTATGTTTCTAAAATCATATCCTACATCAACAATTTTTTATTTATACATTTAAAAAAAATGTTTTTAATATTTTTATTTTTGTTTTCATGTTTGAGCTTATATATCTTTATTATCATAACAGTCTGAGTAATTCTGATTCTTGAACAGTAAACTTTGAAGTGTCAGCTTTGTGAACATATGTTGATTATGTATCTAGTCAGAAAGACTCATGAGCGGAAAGCTTTTTATTTTGGCTATGTTATTTGTGTCTCCATGCCGAAAATGGGTGATGGGTAAGGGGATATGTACTGTATATAACTTGACAGCCAGGTAAACTCTTCCCTAACATCAAGACTCTGAAGACATAGACTCCTCGTCCACAGGTTTACTGACGTTGTGAGGAAAGCTGAAAATGAAACATACAAAATGCATAATCAACAGATATAATGAAATGAAATTAATTAAATCCCCCTTTTTCCTTTTACTGTCACAAGTTTATGTATTTAACAAACATCTTTAAATGTATGTATATTTAACATGTATTTAATTTTCTAATCACTGTTTTATCTGTACTGCATTTATATGAACTTTTAATGGTCTAGGAACAGTATAGACATTACCACAATGAAATGTCCATTAACTACAGGTGCTGGTCATATAATTAGAATATCATCAAAAAGTTTATTTCACTAATTCCATACATAAAGTGAAACTTGTATATTATATTCATTCATTACACACAGACTGATATATTTCAAATGTTTATTTCTTTTAATTTTGAAGATTAAAACTGACAACTAAGGAAAATCCCAAATTCAGTATCTCAGAAAATTAGAATATAACTTAAGACCAATACAAAGTAAGGATTTTTAGAAATCTTGGCCAACTAAAAAGTATGAAAATGAAAAGTATGAGCATGTACAGCACTCAATACTTAGTTGGGGCTCCTTTTGCCTAAATTACTGCAGCAATGCGGTGTGGCATAGAGTCGATCAGTCTGTGGCACTGTTCAGGTGTTATGAGAGCCCAGGTTGCTCTGATAGTGGCCTTCAGCTCTTCTGCATTGTTGGGTCTGACATATCGCATCTTCCTCTTCACAATACGGTCAGGCGAGTTTGTTGGCCAATTAAGAACAGGGATACCATGGTCCTTAAACCAGGTACTGGTGGCTTTGGCACTGTGTGCAGGTGCCAAGTCCTGTTGGAAAATGAAATCTGCATCTCCAAAAAGTTGGTCAGCAGCAGGAAGCATGAAGTGCTCTAAAACTTCCTGGTATACGGCTGGGTTGACCTTGGACCTCAGAAAACACAGTGGACCAACACCAGCAGATGACATGGCACCCCAAACCATCACTGACTGTGGAAACTTTACACTGGACCTCAAGCAACGTGGATTGTGTGCCTCTTCTCTCTTCCTCCAGACTCTGGGACCCTGATATCCAAAGGAAATGCAAAATTTACTTTCATCAGAGAACATAACTTTGGACCACTCAGCAGCAGTCCATTCCTTTTTGTCTTGGGACGCTTCTGACGCTGTCTGTTATTCAAGAGTGGCTTGACACAAGGAATGCGACAGCTGAAACCCATGTCTTGCATACGTCTGTGCGTAGTGGTTCTTGAAGCACTGACTCCAGCTGCAGTCCACTCTTTGTGAATCTCCCCCACATTTTTGAATGTGTTTTGTTTCACAATCCTCTCCAGGGTGCGGTTATCCCTATTGCTTGTACACTTTTTTCTACCACATCTTTTTCTTCCCTTCGCCTCTCTATTAATGTGCTTGAACACAGGGCTCTGTGAACGGCCAGCCTCTTTTGCAATGACCTTTTGTGTCTTGCCCTCCTTGTGCAAGGTGTCAATGGTCATCTTTTGGACAACTGTCAAGTCAGCAGACTTCCCAATGATTGTGTAGCCTACAGAACTAGACTGAGAGACAATTTAAAGGCTTTGCAGGTGTTTTAAGTTAATTAGCTGATTAGAGTGTGGCACCAGGTGTCTTCAATATTGAACCTTTTCACAATATTCTAATTTTCTGAGATACTGAATTTGGGATTTTCCTTAGTTGTCAGTTATAAACATCAAAATAAAAAAAAATAATCATTTGAAATATATCAGTCTGTGTGTAATGAATAAATATAGTATACAAGTTTCACTTTTTGAATGGAATTAGTGAAATAAATCAACTTTTTGATGATATTCTAATTATATGACCAGCATCTGTATATTGAGGTAGATAGAGAATAATAGGCTTCTGACAATCAGCTCCACAAAATGTAAAACTATCCCCAAAAATAATGATCTGCAATCGTAGATATTGTTAAAAACAGCCAGTACATACCCATGATGCTACAACAGACGCAAGATGTATGCAAATATCTCAGTATAGCTTCAGATACACTAAACATGCTGCTCTATGTGTCATGGTTGCTCACTTCCTTATTAATGGTCACATGGCATGACTCTTTACTGAAACTCAAGATTCTTAAAGGGACCACAACCAAATAAAGAAAAGCATAGAGATTAGCTTAAAAAAAAAAAAAAAAAAAAAAAAAAACTTGACATGAAACATATTAAATGGTAACAAAACAACAGTATATGGAAAATAATGTGTTTTTTTAACCTAAAACCGCATAAACATATTGCATTACACCAAATACACAAAATAATGTTATTTTTGGCAACGTCATATGACCCCTTTAAAGTTATTTTTTGACATGAGACCATAGTCTGGACTATTTTTGATTGTTCCTGGTAAGAAAGAGTCTGGTGTTTGTAAGCTGTGGCATGTTTTCATTACAAGAGGTTGGATTATTTAATTTGCTATCAGCCAACTTCAGATATGGACAGTGTTTGGAAATTGATGCACTACAGAGAAGACTTTCACACAGATCAACTTTCACATGACAAAATCCTACAATCTTATTGTGGTTTTTTTTTTTTTACTTTTGTGTATTTACATTTTTGGCTATAAGTACGTAGCTATGTTAACCTGAACTGAATGTTTTCTATTTTGTATTTAATATATCCATTGATTTGAAATCTCTTTGAGTACTGTACATTTTTGACAATATAGACATTAGTTATGTGGTGACTGCCTTTTTCCCAAAGACTTAAGTTATAGTAGCTGAAACTATGAAAAGTATTTAAAGTGAAACAGATGTATTGTTATAGATCAGGGTGCATCCTGTTCCTGGAGATCTACCTTCCTACAGAGTTCAGTTCCAACCCTGATTAAACAAACCTGTCTGTAATTATCAAGTGCTCCTTCAGATCTTAATTAGTTGGTTCAGTTGTGTTTGATCAGGACCAGGCTGGGCACTCCTGTTGTAGATTAATAGTGTGGGCTAAGTGAGGACTGCCTGTGCAGGGCCAGCACTAAGGGGCCAATGTTTTGCCAATGAACAAAATCTCAGAGGCCCTGCGCTGACAGCCCACTGGGGGCCCTTAGGCTAGCCCTAAGTGGGCCCGTAAAGGGCCGGTGCAAGCTAGTTTGCAGGAATTGGTATTTGATATAATCCATGTATCTGAACAAGATGTCCAGGACCTCCATCAGAAAAAAAGGCCCATAACATTATAGATCCAGCAGTATATTTCACAGTGGACATGGGGTACTTTTTATCCATGTTTGCACCAAACCCCATCTGGTGGGTTTGCTGCCAAAAAGCTCATTCTTATATTTCATCTGACCATAGAAACCAGTCCCATTTGAAGTTCCAGTCATATCTGACAACTAAATATGCTAGAGTTTTTTTTTGGATGAGCCAGGAGTTTTTTTTCTTGAAATCCATTTGAACAACATGTGGTGATGTAGGGGCTGTTTGATCCCAACATTCAGCTAATCTCTGCAATTCTGCAGATGTGATCCTTGGAGAGTCTTTTGCCACTCAAACTCTCCTCCTCAGCGTGCATTGGAGAAAAACATTTATTTTATAATGTGAGTTACCCCCTACTTTCAATTGTTTTACCCTAATGGAAGTTTACAATTTAGTAATTTTTTTGAATGAAAGATCAAAAAGATAAATGATGCAGATTTATTTTCACAGCCGCCAATATTAGTGGGTGGCACTGTAAATGTATCAATTTCCTCAAAATATCTGTTTTTGTGAACAATCACAAGAAAAAAGGCAAAAACAAGGCAAGGCAAAAACAAGGAAAAATATAGGAAACAAGGGTGTATGCAATCAGTTCCTAGGCATGAGGTGTTTTGGGAATTGGAGTCCCAGAGTCAGTAGTCTCGCATAGCCAGACCTTTAGACTGATGGCTGAAGGTCTGGAATTCATGGCAGCTTTCACTGGCCAAGGCTCGCCCATGAGGCCATTTGACCTACATATCAAACAACCAATTACAGTTTGTTTTGTTCATCGTCATGTTTCAGGGTGTGGAAATGTCGCAACAATAACAGACCAGTGTGTAAAACTCTGGGACGTATTTTAAATTTCTATGACACAAATTTTAAATTTTTCACATACTTTTGAAAATCCACCGTTTAGGTGATCCTGATAAGCGCTCATTGTTACAACTGTAAACACGACAGCTTGCTTTCTCATTGTTTCCAGGTGGAATGTTAAATAACGTGCCGCTCATCTACCGGAAATCCTGTATAATTCAACCAATCCAACAACGACTTTAAAACTCCTGAAGTGTTTCCACTTTTGTGTGCTGTATGCATCAGATGTTTAGCCAACGGTCCGTGGGCATGATGTCTGAAGTCCCTGATATACTTCAAACAAAGTTCGTTTTCATTCTTCGTTTGGGGGCAAAAAGAAGTTCGAAAAGGCTGAGCGACAATATACTGTTTACAAACTTTCCAACACCCTGTGATGCTGGAGGCGGGGTGTAGATTAATATAAATGTGTTGTGCTGCTCGCGTGTATCCCCTAAACAAAACTACGATGAAATGAAGAAGTGTAGGCAATCTAGGTGTGAGACGGGCCTGAATATTATAGACAAAAGAATAATGATTTGCAGCAGTTCAGAGTCAAGTATCATGTTTGCAATACAAAAGAGCCATTCTATTTCCATAATCAGTCCTTTATGGGAAGTGTGAATGGCTCATAGTCTGAAAACTTTAGCATGATTTGGAAAAAAATATTGGAGTCAGTTTGTTACTTTATTTTATTAGTGTTCGTTTATTTTATTAAACTGGATAAATTTTTACACCTTTTTCAATTTTATGTGGTGTCATGATTTATTTTTGATAAAAATGAAGGTTATTATTGTATATTCGTTTGGCATTTCATTTATTGTACCCTTTAAATTCCATTATTGAAAAAACAACAGCAGCAGCAGCATGATGTAACATTTATTTGAAACACATGTAGGCCTAACCGCCACGGACCAATGGAAGCTCAAAGGTGTTTAGGAACCAAAATGAACTCCCCCAGAAAGTTTGCTTTGGTGAGCTGTTTCGAACTGCCGATACAAACTCAAAACGAACTTCGCTTCGGCCTGATTTTGTTCAAAATTACGTCATATCAGTTTGTTCTCTGAATTCGTTTGAAGTATATCAGGGCCTTGAGGCTGAGACTACAAGAGACAGTGGCAAAGCTCTGGGATAGAGGAGCTCCTGGGCAGTCCAGCTGAAGATCGTGACAATAGTAGATTTTTTTTTGGTGTTTTTAATTTCATAGAATTTGTATTTGCCTATAAAACTGATAGATTTAAAAAGTTGAGAAATTGTTTTATAGGCTATTAAAAGTACCAAAGGCACAAATCTTATTACTGTTATTGAGTGGCTGGCGCATTATAAATAATGAGTGCAATTGGAGAGTGATATAATTTTTAAGCATACTGTCCCAGCTGCATAGTATAATTTCTGCTAATAATTTAAATCCCACACATATTCAAATCAATTCCGGAGTCCTGACAACTCCTGGTGCTCCCAATCCGGTCAATGCATAGCCTACACAATATACTCTTAAATATTATAACTTTATTTGCTACGATTTAATTCTCATAATTGTGACTTTATATTCTCAAAACGACTTTAATCTCGTTATTTTAGATTTTTATTTTTTTATTTTTAACGTGGCACTAAAACGCCGTCGTAGTACCGACCACGCATGTAAAATGACAAAATTCCTCAAATAAAGACCACATGCTCATAGAATGACGTTCATTGGGAGTTCTCTCTCGCGCGCGCGCGCGCTCTCGGTCTCTGTCTCTCTCTCTCACACACAACACGTAAATTCCTCGCATAGTGCTGTTGGGGAAAGAGAATGAGAGGGAAGGAGGGGTGAAGACTCAACTTCTGTCAACAGAAGGAAACGCTTTCTTTTTATGCCAGTAACTAAACTCTCGGCCAGTTTTCGGCGTCTGTTATTCGCTCTGGTCAGATGATCGACTTTGGAGTTTATCTGTGATTAACAATAGCCTATCTAATGGGAGTAAAGAGGGTCAAGTTACCGATGCGTGAGCGAACTGTCACAGTCCGTTATATTAAACTGTAAAACATTTAAGAAAACGCCTAAACTAACTTTTTGACGGATGGGGCGTAATTTTATAAAACGTCCGACGTTTTGAGATCCGCGCATCCAGTTAAAGAAAAACGAAGGAATTGAGGATAATATCTTAACTAGATACTTCATATTTGTGTAGTTGTTTTTAGAGATGTGCTATTCTTGCATATCCGTTTGCCACGTTTGAAGACGCAAACGAATCGAAACCGTCAGTTTCCTTTAAACAAGGCCAACTCGTATATTATCCTATAGCTACATGTGTGGGTTTCCCCTCAAACTAGACCATGAGTCAGTTTGACTGACTTAAATGCTGTTGAAGTTGAGCAGAAGGATAAATCCACCCATTACAGAATGCTGGCGTGAGGGTACTGAAGATGGCATCGGCGATTTTTGAGGGCACATCCCTGGTGAACATGTTCGTGAAGGATTGTTGGGTTAACGGGATCCGCGGGCTCATCATTAGAGGAGAGGAAGAGGAGTTCTTTGAAATAAGGACTGAATGGTCGGACAGAAATATACTCTACTTGCACAGAAGCTCCTCAGATTTGGGGAGACTTTTAAAAAGACTCATGGAGTGTTTCCCTGAAGACAGGCGAGATTTATTAAAGTCCCCACTGATAGAAGGTAGGCCAAGTGTTACTAAATTCTACTCGAATCATCTATTCTATTCTATTCTATTCTATTCTATTCTATTCTATTCTATTCTATTCTATTCTACAAATCATTACTGTACTTAAGTACAGTTTTTCGTTTTACTCAATTTAATTAATTTTTATTTTTTTTTTTACTTTTGCTTGCTACATTTTAAAGAGAAAAATGCTTTTGCAAATCACAACATTTCTACAGAACTATTCGCCTCATCTGCGACTGAATAGCGCAATAAACATCTCTGCTCGATTACACTGGAGTACAACTCTTCCCTACACATGAAAATATGCGGTTATTATCTCAAGGAGATATTTTAGCTAAATGAAAATGACTTTTGTTGATGTAATGTAGTAAGGTTTATTGAAATATTCCTATAAAAATATTTAATCATAAAACCAGTTATGTCTACTGTACTATATTCTACTTAAAAAATCCAGATGTTTTCCACTGAAAGTACCCACCGGAAGCAAATGTGTTTCTTGGTTTGGGAACAAGGTTCAAGTATTCTGCTTAATAATTCACACTGTACTAGATAAAGTGACACACAAACCAGACATATCATGTGGTTTTTTTGCCTTTTGAAACAGATGAGTCAGTGACTAGAGCTTTCTGAATATAGAGCAGTCTTTTTTTTAGATTTCACATGCCAGGACAGGTCATACAACATATTGAGATTAAACTGTTGATTAAATTAGATTTAATTTACCCCCAAAGACCCCCATTTCAGTCAGTTTCAGAAACCATATGTGCCATGTATAGCGGCTGCATTTCCTGACCTTTATCACTCTACTAGGGAAATAAGCATTCACAACCTTTGAAAACAATATCACCGGCACTCCAGAAACAAGACAAGAAGAAAATTAGAAAATTACACACTTCCAGAATATGACCCTTTTTGCCCATCTTTCACTGTTATTATTATTATTATTATTATTATTATTATTATTATTTTACCTTACTTATGGTCCAGATGTTATTGGATCTAGAATTCGAATCTGACAGTACTCAGGTTTTAATGTTTGTATCAGTGTTGAACAAAAGTCTGTTTATTGTACCTTCTCTTCATTTCCCAATCCTGTGCTATTCAAAAGGTTAAATTTGCATACATTTAATTACATTTATGCAGAAATAGCATTGAATCGATAACTATTTTGCCTCTTTGGCGCTTTCCCACTGCTTGTTTTCGAGTTAAAAAGCTTAGCAACAAGTATTATTTGCAATATAACGCTTCTCTGACTTATGTCATTACTGAGGCTGAGTCTGTGTTGTAAGTGGTGCCTCCTAAATTTAGCCCCCCATGGCATCAGTGACCACACACACACACACACACACACACACACACACACACACACACACACACACACACACACAAACAAACAGTTTTATGTTTTATGGGGACTCTCCAAAGACGTAATGGTTTCGAACAAACTATATTTTCTATCCCTTTATCCTAACCCTACCTCTAAAACTACCCCTCACAGGAAACTTTCTGCTATTTTAGATTTTCAAAAAACTCTTAATTCTATATGATTTATAAGCTTGTTTCCTCATGAGGAATTTGGTCTTCATAATGTATGAAATACCTAGTACAAATGTACACACCCACACTTGTATTTGTGAATTACAGGGACATTGCATAACATGTAGATCAATGGCTGGATAACTCACTGCAACATTCCCAGTATGAATATGTAGATAATGTAGGGCTGCACAATTAATCAAATTTCTAATTGCGACTACAATTACGGATGCCACAATTACATAATCTTTCAAAGCGGCAATTAATCATTTAAAGTCCACTTATGTTATTCTGAGTGTTTTTTTCTTTCTACAGGTTATCTTAAAGGTTTTTCTGTAGTTTCATTTTATATACTACCATGCATATTTGAACTTTTTTTTAATATTATTATTTAAAGAAGAAACAAATTCAATGTAAAGTTGACATTTGAGGCTTAATACTATAGAAAAGAAATAAAAGCTTTTCAGTTTGAGTGTTTTCATCTTGTTTATTTTTATATACAAATATGGCATGTAGTTGCTTCAAACAATGGTATAAACATAATTCAATGTAAATTGTGATAATCATAATTAATAATTGTAATTAAAATTTCAAGGGAACAATTGACAAATATGATTTTTGTCATAATTGTGCAGGCCCTGAGATGAAGTGTTAATGCTTTACAGTTAAATAAACAAACATGACTAGATATGTTTGCTCTTATTTTTGGGCTTTTTCAACATCAGACTTGTGAAACAGTTTTGTTCTTATCAGTTCAGTACATCTGCTTGAGTGAACTGCATGTTTAGCCACATCATGCTTGTTTTCAACATTACTATATACTTAGTAGCTAATGTTAATCTGAATGTGTTATAATGTGTCTGAGGGACAGTTTGAAATATGAATGCTGATTAGGGGAGAAAATCAATAAACTCAGTGAAAAACCAGGTATCAAAGTGGTTTCCCATTTCCCCCATCTGTGTGGTGTCTGTTAAGACTGGCTAGTCTTTTGTTATATATATAGAAACTTTTCAAAGTAAATGCCGACAAAATGTTAGCAGAATGTTAACTTTTTGGAGGTAGACAACTTGAAAGTGTCTTTTAAAACTCAAAAAGACCCTAGTTTTTACCCCATATAGGCTTAAATCTTTAGCCCACAGGAAACAGAAACTTCCACAGCAAATCCTGACAGGAAGATCACCGGAAGAGCATGGATATCTGTTAGGACAAACAGCATAGTTGGATTAAGTCACATTTAGCTCGTATCTTCTTTGGGAAGGAGTGGTATCTTCCACTTAAAGGCACACTATTTTTTAGGATTTTCACAAAAAATATGTGTGTGTTGTCTGTGTCTGAAGCTCGGGAAGCTCCACTAATTTGTAATATCTTGACACTAAAACAATTTACTAATGTTACTATTGCCTTACTAACTTCTATCTGTAACTTGGCAGATTGCTATGCATTATTATTACATTTTTATGATGACACAATTGTTGTTTATTGGCGAGCTAGACTGAAGACAGCTCACTCGCAAATTACAGTCAGTCATCAAATTATTAGTGTAAGTATCCAACCAAAAAAAACAAAAAACAACTACAACAACAACAACAACAACAAAAAACATTTATGCATAATGAATGCAATATATAAAACAATACTTGCAAAACACCTCATCGCTTATCTTCCCACAAATAGTCCGCTTTTGACTTGCTGCAGGTTGGGCTGTGTGTGTTCTGGCAACTGATATCATGTCTGGGGCAGGGGTATACACTTCTGAATGTGTTGAGGAGGGACACGGTTTGAGGTTTGAATATTGTTTACAAACAGTAACTGAAAATCCTACATAGTTCCCCATTAATCATCTAATTTTTTCCTTAATATAGATTATTTGCTGCAGTGTGAATGTACTTTTGCGTCTGTCTGACACATGCTACTGTGTGTTATCAAAAACACTTCTACAAGTCTTTGTATTTTCTGTCCACAGAAACATTTAAAGGCCAGTGATTTTTGATCGTTTTCTTTTTTTTTTCTTTTTTTTTTTTTTTTTTCTTTTTTAAAGATTTACTTTTTATGTTTTAAAGGAAATATTTTGTGCAACTGTGATACGCATAAATTGGAGGAATTATTTCACATAGGTTTTATCTGACAGCAATTCAAATCCTTGTTGTGTGTAAGATATTTTCTTTTGAATGTATGATAATGATAGAAATTAAATTTTTAAAGATAGCATAACTCAGCTGTGGCTGCTAAAGTTAAAATGGTCCAAAGATGATTTAATGACCTAAAACTATACTGCCCTGAGAGGTGATGTCATCAGCATGAGACAATAGTAATGAATAGTCATTACATCAGCGTGGACTTTTGTGGACTCTTTCACAGTCTGAATTAGAAAGGCAGCCCTCAATTAGCCTCCAGGAAGCCCTCACTATGCCCACACAAGGCCCACACTATTAGTCTACAACAATAAATCTGTTTCACTTTAAATACCTTTCAGCTACCATAACTTAAGTATTTGGGAAAAACAGTTCAATCATGACAACTCTCAGAAGATTTTAGCGTGGTGATGGATATGACAGTAGCCGGGTTTCCATCCAAAGTTGCGAATTTAACTTACACGCAAAATTGGAATATCACACAAAACATTTGCGAGCACTGTTTCCATCCAATGAGTCAAAGAGAACAAAATAGTCACTTCCTGATAAGCTGGCACTATACATCCCTAAGAAAAGTAGGAGAAGCTACTGAATATAATAATTTTCCTAAATAATAAGTTACTTGCACCTTAGAACAAGCAGACGAAACACAGTGAATGTGGTTATTGCTTTCGGAGGTGGATGCTGCTGTTTGGGAATGCAGTCGTTTAGCAGTTCTGGGAGGCAATTATACAGAAATACTCTGATGACAGACTTTGCTCGGGCATTTCCGAATGACCATATAACAACATTTCAGAATGCGCATAAAAGCAGGGTGATGGAAACCCAGCTATTGTAAATGTATTTGGTCTTGGCGGAATAGATCTGGTACGCTGCTGCTGTTGCTTATTGCTGTAGTTTATTATTATTGCAAGCAAGTACAGTCGTGGCCAAAAGTTTTGAGAATTACATAAATATTGGAAATTGGAAAAGTTGCTGCTTAAGTTTTTATAATAGCAATTTGCATATACTCCAGAATGTTATCAAGAGTGATCAGATGAACTGCATAGTCCTTCTTTGCCATGAAAATTAACTTAATCCCAAAAAACCTTTCCACTGCATTTCATTGCTGTCATTAAAGGACCTGCTGAGATCATTTCAGTAATCATCTTGTTAACCCTCTGGAGTCTAAGGGTATTTTTGGGGCCTGGAGAAGTTTTGTCATGCCCTGACATTTGTGCTTTTTTCAGTTTCTTATAAATATCTAAATGGCTAAAGTCTAATCTCACTGTAATCAGCACAAACTGGGCTATAATAATATGTGAGCAGCATGTATGTACATGATTGTGTTTTTTGAGAAAAAAAATGTTATGCGTGGTTAGTGAAAAACTAAAAATGTTAAATCACTTTAATAAGGCAATAAAACACATACAGAAAATTGGTTCCCAGGAATTTTGAGAACTGGAGCTTGTAGCCTAGAATTTTTTTTTTCTAAATGATGTGAAAATCATCTTGTTTACTCACTTACAGAAAACAATATATTGATTTAAATTTTCTAAGACACTTTTTGTTGGTAAAAGTCATATGCGAGTAGGCGTCAACTATCATGAATTCACACCTGAGAAGACAAAGGCCTGCATAATGAGTTGCATAATGAGCCATTCAGTCAGCTGTGTCACTGAGAGGGATGAGTTACAAGAAAGAATGTGAGGACAAAATAAATGTATATAATTTTATGTTTGTAGTTTATTTAGAATATATTTAATTATCCCATAACATAATTTAATATTCACTTGTGAGTGCAGTTAAACAGTTTATTAGGATCAATCAAAGCTGACTTTCAAACTGAATTTTTTGCATCATTACTCCAGTCACACAATCCTTCAGAAATCCTTTTAACAATCTTATTTTCTACAAAAAAACATTTATTGTTATTATTATTATCATTATTATTATTATTATTATTATTATTATTATTATTATTAATGTTGAAAAGAGCTGAGAATATTTTTTTTAGGTTTTTTAGGGGGGATAAATTGAAAGAACAGCAATGATTGTTACATTTGTTACAGTTACATTTATTGTTACATTTATATTATTTACATCAAGCTTTTGAATGGTATAGTAGTGTATATTGTTATTGAAACTTCATAATATTTCACTTGATTATACATTTAGTCAGGAATTATAGTTTGGAAAAAGTCTTTGGAAAAAGTCTAACTAGTAAAATGTTTACACGTTATGTGAAAACTAGTACAAGTATATAAATAAATAAAAATAGACTTACTCATGTTTATGATCTCTGCTGAATAAAGTGCTTCATTCTTTTTTCTGAGGAAATCCAAATCTCAAATCCTCAACCACATCACATCTTTTTGGGGTGAATTATGTCTTATTCCTCTCATCGCGAAGCAAACAGTAAAATAAAAAAAACTTGAAGAACAATCTCGCTGCGTTGTTTTCTGTTCTGTGGGCGTATTCAAAAGCCGCGCGCTTCAGTGAAACATTTGAATCTCAAAAGCGCGCTCGGCGCGGGGGCGTGGTCGCATTAAAAGATAATGAAGGGAGACGTGAAAAACGGACATCGCGTTGTTTTCATATGGATTACTTTATCACAGAATATTTGTTTTCAGCAGCACTTGTTTAGTTTAAAAGTAGACATGTCAGGCTTTCTATAGATATCTCTCTCATGTCTCGGTGTTGAGTATTCACTGAGTTACAGTTCATTTTAATGACGCATTTGTAACTGAAGATCAGCGCAGACAAAGGCTGCAGACAGCACTCCTTGTTTGTTATCTTTATTTTATAAGTTCACAAAGTTTTGTTGTTATTATGTCTGTATACAAAAAAAGTAGACCCTTTACAGATTCGATTGATGTATTGCTCTTATCTGTACGATCAAACTGAAAGTGTAATTTAAGTTCTTTTCTGGGTTATCAGGAGAAAATACCCCAAAACGCGTATACGCGTTAATCGACTCCAGAGGGTTAACTCAGTTTAGTTTGTTTTCTTTTAGGGGTTTTGAGGTGATTATGTTAGGATGATTGGGTTAGAATGGCAGACTTGACATGTTAAAAGGAGGCTGATGCTTGAAATCATTGTTCTTCCATTGTTAACCATGGTGACCTGCAAAGAAACGTGTGCAGCCATCATTGCGTTGCAAAAAATGGCTTCACAGGCAAGGATATTGTGGCTACTAAGATTGCACATAAATCAACAATTTATAGGTTCATCAAGAACTTCAAGGAAAGAGGTTCAATTCTTGTAAAGAAGGCTTCAGGGCATCCAAGAAAGTCCAGCAAGCGCCTGGATCGTCTCCTAAAGAGGATTCAGCTGCGGGATCGGAGTGCCACCAGTGCAGAGCTTGCTCAGGAATGGCAGCAGGCAGGTGTGAGCGCATCTGCACGCACAGTGAGGCGAAGACTTTTGGAAGATGGCCTGGTGTCAAGAAGGGCAGCAAAGAAGCCACTTCTCTCCAAAAAAAACATCAGGGACAGATTGATCTTCTGCAGAAAGTATAGTGAATGGACTGCTGAGGACTGGGGCAAAGTCATATTCTCCGATGAAGCCCCTTTCCGATTGTTTGAGGCATCTGGAAAAAGGCTTGCCCGGAGAAGAAAAGGTGAGCGCTACCATCAGTCCTGTGTCATGCCAACAGTAAAGCATCCTGACACCATTCATGTGTGGGGTTGCTTCTCATCCAAGGGATTGGGCTCACTCACAATTCTGCCCAAAAACACAGCCATGAATAAAGAATGGTACCAAAACACCCTCCAACAGCAACTTTTTCCAACAACCCAACAACAGTTTGGTGAAGAACAATGCATTTTCCAGCACGATGGAGCACCGTGCCATAAGGCAAAAGTGATAACTAAGTGGCTCGGGGACCAGAATGTTGAAATTTTGGGTCCATGGCCTGGAAACTCCCCAGATCTTAATCCCATTGAGAACTTGTGGTCAATCCTCAAGAGGCGGGTGGACAAACAAAAACCCACTAATTCTGACAAACTCCAAGAAGTTATTGTAAAAAAAAAATGGGTTGCTATCAGTCAGGATTTGGCCCAGAAGTTGACTGAGAGCATGCCCAGTCGAATTGCAGAGGTCCTGAAAAAGAAGGGCCAACACTGCAAATACTGACTCTTTGCATAAATGTCATGTTATGTCGATAAAAGCCTTTGAAACGTATGAAGTGCTTGTAATTATATTTCAGTACATCACAGAAACAACTGAAACAAAGATCTAAAAGCAGTTTAGCAGCAAACTTTTTGAAAACTAATATTTATGTAATTCTCAAAACTTTTGGCCACGACTGTACAGAAACTTGCTACTGCCAATGCATATGGTGATACAGTGCCGTGAGTATTTAAGACATAGTGCTGCTGCACAAATAGCATATAAAATAACCCGTAGCAGATATATACAGGTGGAGCTGGGGAAGATGGAGGGTTTCAGAGAAACTCTGAAAGTGTGCTGCAGGAATCTCAAGTGAATGTTAGCCAGCCATATAAATGCAAGGCAGTAAGTTCATTTGCTGCATATGCAGCATAAAGTCATTTTACTCTCTGAATATCATCCAGTTACATTAACAACCCGTCATCCTGCGCCATCTAGAGTTTCATGACTGAACTATATATTTCAATCATGACAACTCAGAAGATTTTAGCATGGTGATGGATATGACAATGTTAATGTATTTGGTCTTGGCGGAATAGATATGCTATGCTGCTGCTGCTGAATTGTTGCTGCTGTTGGTTATTGCTGTAGTTGTAGATCATTGCTGCTGTTGCAAGCAAGTAAAGGTACTTGCTACTGCCAATGCATATGGTGATACGGTGCCGTGAGTATGCAAGACATACTACTACTGCACAAATAGCATATAAAATATCCCCCCAACAAAGCTGGAAGAAGAAAACAAAACAACTAAATATGTATGCTGCTGCTATACAATAATATCCTTAAAATCATCCCTATAAGGCAGAAGAAATATAAAATATATAACCCCCAAGAACAGGCAGATCTATTGCCAAGACATGTACTGCTGCTGCCCCGGAGAGCCGTGAGACAGTGTGTTTGCTGCTGCTGAGCCTGGGCCGGCTTTGCAGAATGGCTTAGTGCTAGTGAGCTATTGCTGTGTGTACCTGATCGGTTGACCAGATAGCTTTAACAAGTGACCCGAGTTAAATGTGTTGATAAATTAACTAGTGGCTTAACAATGTGAACCTGGGTGCTGTCCCCTTAGGTTTATTTAACTAATGACCTAAATAACTATGTGTGTCTGGGCCGATAGCTCAAACTTACCTAGGTAGAAATGCGCACAGTGTGTGTCATTAACAAACAGGAATCACACTGTAGGCTGACAGATGAAGTAACCCCCAGCAACCACCTGATTCAGGGCGGCCTGAGCAAAATGTGTCATTCAAGAGTAGTCTTTTTTTCTTTTTTTTTGTCCCCCTCCATTAATGTTCATCAATGTTATTGCAATGGAGATACTTACCTTTAACTTGTTAAGAAGCTAACAAAATATTTGGCAAAAGAATAAATCACTGTACACCCTGTAGTTGTGGTGCCATATGCCCAGGACTAATTCTGCCTAAAAAGCAGCTGCTCATTTATTTTGATAATTTAAAATATTTATATTGCATATTAAGAACAACGTTTGCATTGTATGAACACATCATTGCTAAATGCGTGGCTCAAGATGGTCTTGATCAAGACACTACAGTGACTTTATTTAAATGCAGTTGTCTTTTATATTAATTGTGTCCAAATTAAAATTTGCAATATAGAAATGCTGCTGCTGAGAAAAATCTTGATGACTGAATGCCTATGCAAGCTGCTGGTTTTTGATAATGAGAATGAGATTGTGTTGTTTAGATTAATTAGGCATATAAGTAGTTAGGAGAATGCCTATTTTACTCTAACACAGTGTCTACACCAGACGCGAGCGGCACAACATGACAAAGTCAATAGACCCGTTGCGATAGGTAAAGCTGTCCGCAATGTATGTAGTGCGATACGGCCAATGCAACAAAACTTCTGATACTGCTGCTATTGATAATATTCACAAACATTTTAATACTGAGTTGAAGTACATGCTGTTGCTGTTAATTATATTCACAATGTTGTAGTAGGAATTTATCATGTAAGCTGTTGGGGTTGTAATATTTAATCAGAATTGGCTAAGCATAGTCTACTGTTGATGCACGAAATCTGCTGTAAACCCTGTTGAATAAGCAAAGTTATAAATGCCTACTGCACTTTAAAGAGTTAATTTACCCTTCATGAATTAACATTAAAATTTTAATGCAACTAAAGAGCTATCTGCTGCTACTGCTATATTAGCAACAATATGACTTGCTATGCAAGCTGCTGCTAATATTATTTCTAACCTTGCATCTGAATAGCTATGCATACTGCTGCATAAAAGTACTTAGAATTGCTATTGCCCCTTTATTAAATAAACAAACACAACCAATTAATGCTTATTTCACTTTGAAGAGTTCTATAAACCCTGTTGAATTGAATAGCAAAGTAATAAAATGCCTATTTCACCTAAAAAGTTCACTACCATCCGAGCGTTATCAATGAAATTTCATGCAACTAAATGTACTTTCTGCTGCTGCTGCTATATTAGCAACAATGATAATTGGATTGCTGTGCAGACTGCTGCTAATATTTCTAACATTGCATCTGAATTTGCTATGCATGCTGTTGCTATTAAAATTCACTAAACTTTTGATCTAAATAGCTATGCATACTGCTGCTACAGCTGCACGAAAAGTACTTACAATTGCTATTAGCCTCTTTATTAAATAGCAAACACAATCAAATAATGCCTATTCACTTTGAAGTGTTCACAAAATCTACTGTGAGCCCTGTTAAATAAGGAAAAGTAATAAAATGCCTATTTCACTTTAAAGAGTTACTTACCCTCCATGCATTATCACCATAGCATAGAGTGTATAAAAAACAGGTTATCACTAAAATTTCATGCAACTAAGTACTTTTTGCTGCTGTTGTTATATCAGCAACAATAATAACTGGATTGCCATGCAGACTGCTGGTAATATTTCTAACATTGCGTCTGAATTTTGCTATGCATGCTGCTGCTATTTAAATTCATGAAACTAGCACAAAAGTACCTAGAATTGCTGTAAGCATCTTTATTAACAAGCAAACACAATCAAATAATGCCCATTTTGCTTTGAAGAGTTCGTATTTTTTAATGTAAGCCCTGTTAAATAAGCAAAGAAATAAAATGCCTATTTCACTTTAAAGAGTAACTTTCCCCATGCATTATCACTGAAATCAAGCAACTAAAGTACTTTCTGCTGCCGCTGCTATATTAGCAACAATTTGACTTCTTGCTGCTAATATTATTTCTAACATTGCATATTGTCACGATTGCTACTACTGTGAGGGAAGACAGAGCGTGGAACGAGGAGACCAGGAGTAATTCAAAAAGGAAATTATTCACATCACAGGGAATCACACGTAGCACGAGGAGTAGACATCAACAATACCGGACAAAGGAATTTTAGACGGGGAACACTATTCAAAGGCATGACAGGATGAGGGGATGACAAGACACACCTGGGATCAATAGAAATAAACAGGAACACCTGGAATCAAATCATTCAACGTGAGGAGCAAAAACACACACAAAACACGGTACAGAGTCTGACATAACGCCCCCTCCAATGGGCGTGACCTAACGCCACATAGCATTCAACAGGACAGAGCGGTACCCATTAGGGGCACCATGGCGGATCTGGGGACTCGGGAGGCCATGGCAGAGCAGCCTCTGAGGCCGCGGCCCCAGCCCCCGCCACTACGGCTGGAGCCTCCAAGGCCATGGTCCCAGCCCCCGCCTCGGCCTCTATGGCTGGAGCCTTACTACCCCCACCCCCAAAAAAAATACTTGGGGAAATTTACGGGGCTGTACTCAGGGCCTGGAGCCCTCCCTGGGCTTAACGAGGGATCAGGAGCCCTCCCTGGGCGTAACGGGGATCTGGAGCCCTCCCTGGGCTTAATAGGGGATCTGGAACCTACCCTGGGCTTAACGGGGGATCTGGAGCCCACCTTGGGCTTAACGGGGGATCTGGAGCCCTCCCTGGTCTTAACGGGGGATCTGGAGCCCTTCCTGGGCTCAGCGGGGGATCAGGAGGAGCGAGCTCTGGGGATGGGTGGTGTGGAGCCCTCCCTGGGCTTAACGTGGGAACAGGAGCCCTCCCTGGGCTTAGCTGACACTGGAGTGAACTCTGGGGCCTGGTTCAGTATTCTGTCATGATTGCTGCTACTGTGAAGAAACACGGAGCATGGAGTTGTTGTGGAAGGGGTGCATTGTTGGGGAATTTATTCAAATATGTGGTTGTGACGGTTTGTACGAGGAGTAGACATCAACAATATCTTGTCGTGGAATGAGGGATGGGGAACACTATTTAAAGCCATGACAGGAGGAGGCGATGACAAGACACACCTGGGATCAAAAGAAATAAACGGGGAACACCTGGGGCCTGTTTCAGAAAGGAGGATAAGTAAAAAAACTCTGAGTATGTTAAACTTGAAATAAGGGAAACTCTGGGTTTTCCGTTTCAGAATGGGAGGTATGTCAAACCCAATTCTGAAAGAGAGTTAACTTATACTCTGTGAACCTAACCTGGTCATGAGCAGGTTTTCTTCGGTAAACCCAGAGTTTCGTTAGGTCTCCTCCCCTTTTTAAAGCACAAGCGATGTTTAAATACTTCATTCATTCATGCAAAAATGCTTTTCTTACTAAGTATTTTTTTCTTATTTCAAGTACAAATATAAAAAAATTCTTAAATCAAGAAAATGATACAGTGCTCAAACAACAGATTTTTGGCACAAACACTACAACTGAAAACTCTTTGTGACTGGAATAATACTACAAAAAGAAGACTTTGCATCCCACTGTCAGCAGCATACATTCCAGGGAAGGGAAAATATTTGCTTACATTTAAACAAAAGAGAGAACAAGCCGAAACTGATCGTCACACTAATCGATGGCACAAACAGGGAGCGAGACCCGAAGAAACACGAGACAGCAGATTGTCACGAGTTTCTTATATTACTGCGGTAGCAGAATCTCCTACCCCAGATTCGACCATGACAAGGCTTGTAAATACTGGTATTCTACCACCCCCTATACATCTTGAGAACAGATTTGATGCATTTATGAATATGGGTGAGGAATCCCCAAATGTGATTAAACATGGATCGGATCAGCCAGCAGCTAACATCGCTACTAACACGTGCTCGAGGTCGAGCAGACGGCAGCATTCAGCTCAGAGAGCACCCGAGCCCAGGACTCTAATAGTTGGTGACTCTATTACCAGAAACATCAGTAGCAGAAATACAACAATATGCTGTTTTCATCAAGCAACGGTGTCTGATGTGAACAAGAAACTTCAGAACATTCTGATGCAGCACCACTGCCGAATACACTCTTGCTTTCCGAACACTCGCTGCTCAAACGGCCTGGGATAATGAACCTCTCTGGCTGTTCTACCGAAAGAGACTCAACAGCAATCTACAGTCAGAACTAGCCTGCAGGGAGGAAGGAAAGACCCTCGAACAATTCATGGATTTAACCAGCCGTCTTGATAACTTGATACGCTCACGACGAACCCGCCAGAATTCTCCCACACGGCCGGTCGCTCAGAAGTTCACCGAGCTGGAACCCATGCAGATCGGCGCCACCCAACTAGCAGCGGAGGAGCGTGAGAGATGCATGCGTCAACATCTGTGCCTATACTGCGGTCAGGCTGGTCACCTGAGGGCTTCCTGTCCCACTCGGAGGTGAGTGCTGTGGGTTCAACTAATCATTCATTTGGCGTTCTGGTTGCTCTTAGCACCAGAGGGAGGAGGGTTGAGACCATAGCTATGATTGACTCTGGGGCTGCGGGGAATTTTATTGATATCTCTTTTGCTGAAACTCATATTCCTCTCATTTCATGTGAATCCCGGGTGGCAGTGGTAGCACTAGATGGTCGACCGCTGGGCTCGGGGAGAATCAAATTCATAACCCCAGAGATACGACTTTTAACCGGTGCTCTCCATACTGAATCCATAATGAATCCATAATGACTGTTTGCCATTGAATCACCCCAAAACCCCATCATCCTTGGACTTCCCTGGCTAGAGAAACACAACCCACGCATCTCATGGTCAACACAAGAGATCATTCAGTGGTCAAGATCCTGTCAATGTCTTTGTCTCACGCCAACCATCCACTCATCCCCAGGAGGGAGAGATCAAACCCTGTGACCTCTCAGGACTGCCCACATGGACATCAAGATCTATCTGAGGCCTTCAGCAAAGCCAAAGCTTCCAAACTCCGTCCTCACCGACCCAGCGACTGTGACATCGACCTCATCCCAGGCTCTACTCCTCCCAGGGATTTTCCCCCTCTCACAACCCGAATCTGAAACCATGAGGAAGTATATTGAAGAGGTACTAGCCAAGGGCTTTATTGTACCATCCAAATCACCAGCTTCAGCAGGATTTTTCTTTGTTAAGAAGAAGGACAGGGGTCTTCGGCCCTGCATTGACTATCGGGCACTCAATGAGATAAGCATAAAGTTCCGCTACCCATTGCCCCTGGTTCCTTCGGCCCTAGAGCAGCTCTGCCATGCTAAATACTTCATGAAATTGGATTTACGCAATGCCTACAACCTGGTTCGCATTCGCAAGGGGGACGAATGGAAGACGGCCTTCTCAACAACATCCGAGCACTATGAATATCGGGTTATGCGGTCCGGACTTGCCAACAGTCCATCAGTGTTCCAGGACCTCATTAATGACGTCTTCCGGGATATGTTGAACCAATGTGTCATCGTCTACATTGACGACATCTTGATCTACTCTGAGTCCCTTGAAACCCATGTCAAGCAGGTCAGAGCAGTCCTTCAACGACTCATCAAGCATCAGCTCTACGCTAAGATACGGAAGTGTGAGTTCCACCAAACACAGATCTCCTCCTTGGGGTACATAATTAGTACAGAGGGGGTCACCATGGATGACAAGAAGGTACAGGCAGTGCTAAATTGGCCGAAACCATCCTCAACCAAAGAACTGCAGCGTTTCCTAGGATCTGCAATTTTCTATTGATGTTTCATAAGGAATTTCAGTGTAGTAGCAGCACCTCTCACTTCATTGTTACAGGGGAAGAGACAACGTCTGAATTGGACACAGGCTTTCCAGCAGCTCAAACAGTGATTCACGGCAGCCCCCGTCTTGCATCATCCCAACCCTGACTTGGAGTTTACAGTAGAGGTGGATGCATTGAATACGGGCATCGGCGCAATCCTTTCTCAACGTCACGGTAATCCACCCAAACTATTTCCATGTGCCTTTTTCTCTTGCAAACTCAACCCGGCAGAGAGAAACTACGATGTGGGAGATAGGAAATTTGTTAGCCATGAAGGCTGCATTTGAAGAGTGGCGACACTGGCTGGAGGGGACGAGACTACCATTCCTCGTACTAACCGACCATCACAATCTGGAGTACATCAGATCCGCTAAGCGTCTCAACCCCAGACAGGCAAGATGGTCCCTGTTCTTCTCTCGCTTTGACTTCAAGGTAACCTATCAACATGGAAGTAAGAATGGCAAAGCGGACGCTCTGTCCCGGCAGTTTGACCACCTTCTCAAGTCCAGTTGTGTCAAACCCATTCTACCTTCCATGGTCATCCTAGCACCCATACAATGGGATATCATGACAGAAGTCTCAGAAGCTCAGACAAACAGCCCTGCTCCTCTCGAGTGTCCACCTGACCGCACCTATGTTCCTGTCGGTCTCCGCCCACGAGTAATACAGTGGATTCACGAATCTCCCAGCACTGGTCATCCAGGCATCAATACCACCATCGAACTTGTGGCCAATCGCTTCTGGTGGTCCTCTCTTCAGTCCGATGTTACACAATTCGTCCAAGGTTGTGACACTTGCAACATCTCCAAATCTTCACATCAACGACCATGGTCTCATATCGCCATCGACTTCGTAACAGACTTACCTAGCTCCAATCATTTCACCACCATACTCACCATCATTGACCGCTTCTCCAAGGCTTGTCGCCTAGTTCCTCTTCCCAAGCTGCCCACAGCAGTCGAGACGGCCGAAGCTCTCCTACAGAATGTATTCAGGTTCTATGATCTTCCTGAGAACATCATCTCGGACCGGGATCCACAGTTCACTTCCCGAGTATGAAGGGCTTTCTGTCAACAACTTGACATCAATGTCAGCCTTACCTCAGGTTATCACCCCAAATCCAATGGCCGAGTAGAACGATTGAATCAAGAACTTACCTGTTTCCTCCGCACCTATTGTCACAACAACCAGACCGACTGGAGCAGTTATCTTCTGTTGGCGGAGTATGCCCGGAACTCCCTCAGAAAACCAGCCACCGAACTCACCCCTTTCCAATGTGTTCTTGGCTTCCAGCCACCCCTGTTTCCTTGGTCTGGAGAACCCTCAGATCTCCCTGCTGTAGATGATTGGCTAAGAAGGAGTGAGGAGACTTGGAACACTACCCATGTACACCATCAACGAGCGGTTCGCAGAGTGAAGGAACCGGCTGATCGACACCGCAGAGCTGGTCCTAGCTTCACTCCTGGTCAGTGGCTTTGGCTGTCAACCAGAGATCTCCACCTTCCTAGTGTTCCTGTAGCTCAAGTGGTAGAGCATTGCATTAACAAGCGCAAGGTTGGGGGTTCGATTCCCCGGGAGCACATGATAGATAAAAATTGATAACCTGAATGCTCTGTAAGTCGCTTTGGATAAAAGCATCTGCAAAATGCATAAATTTAATTTTAAAATTTAATTTAATTTTTCATCATCCCTGCAAGAAGCTCAATCCAAGGTACGTGGGTCCTTTCAAAATAATCAGAGATAACGCCAGTCTCATATCGTTTAGCATTGCCCGCCAACTATCGTATCTCACCCACCTTTCATATCTCCTTGCTCAATCCCGCCGAAGGTCCTGGTGGAGAGAGGTACCAGGAGGAGGCCTATCAGGTGCGAGCAATCCTAAACTCCCGACGCCGAGGCAGCGTTCTCCAGTATCTTATTGACTGGGAGGGGTATGGTCTGGAGGAACAATCCTGGGTAAATTCTCAGGACATCCTGGATCCCAATCTAACCACTGAGTTTCACCGAGACCACCTCGACCGACCAGCTCCTAGACCCCATGGAAGACCTCAGCATTCAGATCATTCTTGCTTCGGGAGCCGCTCCCAGGGAGGGGGCTCTGTCACGACCCAGGCCTCTGTGGCTCTCTCCAATGGCCACAGGAGGGCACCTTCACCTGAGTACTGATGCTGTGCATTACCCATATGCCCCGTTCCTCTGACTAATCACCCCCAGGTGTTTCTAATTCCACTCCCTATATAAACTGGTTCCAGACTCTCATTCAACACGAAGTCTTGTTTAGCCTGTCTTGCATTTTACCTGTGTATTATCTTGGACTGCTCCTATTCTATTGATTCTCTGCCGCCTGCCTACTGACCCTCTGCTTTGTCTCTGACCTGTCTACTGCCTGCCGCCTGCCCTGATTCAAGCCTGGTAACCGACCTTGATTCTGTTTATATGTGATATCCTTGACGCTGTTGTTAGACCTCTGCCTGGTAATTCTACGTTTCTAAATAAACATTGCAAATGGATCCGAATGCCCCTGACTCCTCATTATACTAAGAGGCTTCATGTAGTAAATGCTTCTGGTAACAGTACAGGACCCAGCCTCAAAATTATTTTGTGAGTGGATAATGCAAATAAAACCCTTAAAGCGTAACAAACATTTTAACAAAATCAACCAATAATTAAATATCATATTGCTGAGTATAAATTTATATTCATGTTTTCTGTGCAAGTGTGAATTCACCTTTAAAAATAACTTTTAGTAGCTACATAGACTACCTATATTTCTTCTCTGTAAAACAATCATTTTATAATGATTTTAATCAATATAGCCTATACTAATACTTAACAGATCCTTAGAGCCTTAGCGCTGTCATTCATAATTAAAAGCTGCCTGACTGATCAAGTTGCTTGAGTCCCCATTTTCTTTTTTAAAGATTTATTTTTGCCATTTGGTGTTGGCTGAAAAGAGAGCTCTGCAATGCAATTCTTACTAGTAAGAATCGTTATTGTAGAGATCTACAATTAAATTTTTACTAGTAAGAATGCGATTCCACACCTCTAGACCTTATAGTTAGAGAGCTCTCTAATACAATTCTTACTAGTAATAATTCAATTAGAGAGCTCTGTAATTGAATTCGAGAGCTCCACAATTCCATTGTTACTAGTAACAATTCATTTGAGAGCTCTCTAATTCAAATTTTACAAGTGAGAATTACAGTTAGAGAGCCCTTTAATGCAATTTATACATCGTTTAATTAGAGAGCTCTCGAATTGAATAAGAGAGCTCTGCAAATGCATTCTTATTAGTAGCAACTGAATCAGAGAGCTCTACAATTCAATTTTTACTAGTAAGAATTACAATTAGAGAGCTCTTTAATGCAATTCTTACTAGTAACAATTGAATTCAATTAGAGAGCTCTCCAATTCAGTTTTACTAGTAAGAATTCCAGTTAGAGAGCTCTCTAATTCAATTGTTATTAGTAAGAATGGAATTAGAGAGCTCTTTAATTCCATTACAGAGATCTGCAATTAAACATATCTTTAATGTGTTTTTTACTAGTAAAAATTTAATTATAGAGATCTGTAACTGCATTTGTACTAGTAAGAATTAAATTAAAGAGCTTTCTAATTGGAATTGTTACTAGTAAACATTGAATAAGAGAGCTCTCTAATTGGAATTATTACTAGTAAAAATGTATTTAGAGAGCTCTCTAATTGGAATTGTTACTAGTAAGAATTCAATTGTATAGCTCTCTAATTGTAATTCTTACAAGTAAAAATTCAGTTGTAGAGCTCTGCAATTAAAAATGAATGGTAGTGAGTGGAGACACATGACTAGTAAAAATTAATTTGTAGAGCTCTCTAACTGGAATTGTTACTAGTAAGAATTGAATTAGAGATCTGTAATTGGAATTCTTACTAGTAGTAATTGAATTAGAGAGCTCTCTAATCATAATTGTTACTAGTAAGTACTGAATTAGAGAGCTCTCTAATTGGCATTGTTACTAGTAAGAATTTAATTGTAGAGCTCTCTACTTGAATTGTTACTAGTAAAAATGCAATTAGGACGAGTAACGCTTGGAATATTTTAAGCTAAAATGGCGTGCCATAGGCGGTCACAGACCTGAGGTAAACTCAGAGATAAAACTTAACTCAGAACACGAAAATCTCAATGGAAAAGAAAGAAATTAAAGTAGAAGAATAGAAGTAAAGTTTGACAAGACTAGGTGGCGTTTCTCCTCATGGTTTTGGAGGAGCAGCTGGTGTGCGTCCAGAGCATGCTCAAAGAGTGCTAAAAAGCAGCGCCCAAACATGGTGGCAAAAAGGCAAAAGAAAAACCTAAAAAGCAGGCATGACTAAAAAGCAGTGGCTAAAAAGCTAAATTTGATGGTGTCCTGAGTATTGGGACACACCCCAAAATGGTGTCTTGACCTTTTGTCTAGATATTGTCTTTGCTCGGTATGTTATATATTTCTTCTCCCAATACATAAATCAACATGTAATCTTATCAGTCACTTGGTCCGAATTTTCCCGCTCTTGCAGAGTATAACTTTGGACATTATTTCTATAACAAGAATATGATACAAATGACAAAGAATTGATTGGGAGAAACGTTTCATGCAAGAAGATTCTTGCACACACATACTAAACATGAATATGAACACTTAAGCTAATCAATAGTTATTAAAAAGACACACAATAAGTGATTCGAACATCTCAAATGTGTGGGTTACATACAGGACATGGAATTAAGCAATGGACTGATATTCATTTATAAGTCCTTTTGAGTTAATTTTGATGCATCTACATCTGTAAAAGACCGTTTCTGTGCCATTCTGTGAACATAAAGACATGTTCTGTGAAGACCAGAGGTTAAAAGATCTCCTAAGGAATCTCAGTCTGGTTCTTGTCCTGGGTGGGGGAAACCACCAAACAAAGTTTCTACTAATGATTTTCCTCATGTGATGGTCATGATATGCTGTGTCTTTGACCATTAATCTTGGTTACTTGCCCCAAATTTGACAATCTCCTTTCTGAGTTGGAAATTAAGTGTTCTTTTGCTTAATGTTGAAAGCTGTTTGAAGCTGCTAGTTTGTTGGGCTCGCTTCAGACTCGCTTCAGGCCCAAACCCTCCAACTGCTGTAGGTGAACCAAAAACAACTGATAGCAGGTCTCAGTGATATGTGTCGGGTCTCCGCTATAAAAGCAGCAACATTCACAAATGTTTACAGAACAAGCAGGAACCCAGTGTGCCTATAGCTTTCTCTATTTCTGTTTTATCACATGATAGAAAATCTAAGGCCTTCTCAAGCTGAAGGGCTAACTCATCTAATCTGTGGCCTATTATGCATCAAACTAAGATTGCTGTAAAGACACAATGCACTGCCATCAAATTAACATTTTTAAACATTCGCTCACAAAAAAAATATTTCTAATCAATGACTTAATAACCACAAACAACCTGGATTTTATGTTTGTAAACGAAACATGGCTAGAAGACAGCTGCAGTGCAACAGTCCTCAATGAAACAACCCCTCCTAACTTTAATTTTATGAGTGTCTGCAGGACTGTTTGAAGAGAAGGAGGTGTAGCTGCTCTGTTTAAACTTCTGGGTTCTCGGTGGCCCACTTGCAGATTTTAATGATAACAACGAAAATAACTTAAAATGCTCCGTCATATTTGATTGTACATATAAGAGTATTACAGCATTTAAATCTGTAAAGGGTCTACTTTTATTTGTGTACACTCACAATATCAACAAAACATTGTGCTTTTGTGAAATAAAGAAAATAAACAGGCTGTGCTTTCAGCTGTCTCATTCTTTGCGCATATCTGTTTGAAACACGTCACTAAAATGAATATCCAAGTGAAACGCACACACATGTAAATGCCTCTATTTCCGTAAACAATGCACGTGAGGATGATCAAGTTCAAGGCAGCTGCTGTTCATTCTGGAGGAAAAAGCGCTGAGAGGAATAACACAGAATTAACCTCATTAAAAACATGCAGAAGAAGATGCAATGCACTGCTTCATTCAGCGGAGATGATTAATCTGATGAGTAAGTAATGTTTCTTTTTTATTTTTTTTTATTGTGACATAAACTTGAACACATTTAGGTCTCCTAGTTGGGTTTTCCCCAAACTATAATTTCTGACTAAAATGTTTGAAATCGAGTGAAATATTTTGAATATGATTTCTTACAGTGAGATGATGTTTTCATGCTCTATATAATATAAAACAATAGCCTTTATGAAAATAATATGAGTGTACACTGTAACATGATGAATGCTTTGAGTCTAAGACTGATTAGACCATGTTTATCATTAATACACTGTTCACGAATAGATTTGTATAACTGCTAAACTATAATAATTAGTTTCTCAGATATAAAATTTCCTTTTTTTATGATAGTACAAAGCATGTGTGAGTCTATGAATACAAAATCTCTGTATATACAGATGCTCCTGATATTCTATATATTATAATATGTTATAATATATATATATATATATTATATATCTATATATATATATATATATATATATATATATATTGTTTGTTTCTTTTTTAGTGATCAGATACCTGCACCACAGATGAATCCTGTTGACTTTCACTTGAGTCTCTTCAAACTGTTTTCCTCTGAGACCGCTGTACCAACATCAGATGTTTAACTACACTGATATAATATATTTTATGGTAAAACAAGCTCCTTGACTACTGATGATGTTTTTTTGTTCCTTTCCTTGAATCCATGGAAAGAAGCAGCAAACACTTAAATATCAGGTATGGTTTACTTGTTTCACCTGTTGAACAGAATCTGTTTTCAGGAATGACTCAAAGTCAGTTCACATCTCTGTAATTAGATCAGTATGCTCAATAATGTGTCTTTAACCTTCATTATGTATGTGATTATACTGTGTTGTAAATAAAATGCAAATAATTTAAAAAGCCATTTTTCAATCTCCTCACATTCTGTCTTACCTGCCTGTCTTACCACAGTCACATGACTCATTGACGGCCCATTAGGGGAGGGCCCTTTGTCTCTCATGTGTGAATCACTAAATATTCATGGCCATTGTCACTCCCTTGCATAAAGTTTGTCTATCACAAAACATGTCTTACAAAATTTAAATCAATATATTGTTTTTTTTGTGAACGAGTAAGCAGAATGATTTTCACATCATTTTGATGTAAATATTCTAGCCTACAAGACTGATTATTCAAGTCTTATAAAGAACTATACACTATGGGTTTTATAGCCTTATTTCAGTTACATTGTTTTCCCCAAAACTTACTAACCATGCATAATATTTTTTTTTCTAAAAAATGTGAACATGTAGATCAATCTTGCTCACATACTATTGTAGCACAGTTTGTGCTGAATACAAAAAAAATTACACGTTGACCAATAGTATATTATAATAGCTGAAATAAGCACAAATGTTAGGGCAGACCTTCAGACTGGTCTGACTCGGGTTGCTATATCGTTTCTAACTGATTCGGCTTACAGTTTTCGTAAACCAGACTATCAAATCCACTTAAAATCCCATAGACTTTCACTGAGGGGGTGAAAATTTTATACAATAAGACTTATGTTGATTTTAAGCTGTCTACTGCCATAGCAAAGATTAAACCATCCTTTAATATATAGGCATTTATAGCCTATATTCCACGCTCAAGCGCACCCATAAAGCTTGCCACAAAGCACTGGCGAAAATATTGATTGAATGCGTAGGGGAAAAAGAAGACATTGTAATTATTTATTACTAAACTTGTGATTTCTCAGTCAGTGTCGGCTGCAAAAATGAATTTGCCAAATGCTGACGCTGATGGCCATCTCCACTAATGGACTTATAGATGAAATTAGTGCCTAATAGATGTAATAATGCTGAGAAATGCACCTTTTCATACGACCACATAATTAGAGAAGATTTGTTTTTTATTTGAATTGGTTTGTTTAATAGTAGAAATTTCAAGATTTATATAGAATTATTTCTTGTCTGTGAGCCGGTTCATTGTTGTAACGTGCTTCATTCACGAAGACTGCATTAGACGACAGAAAGCACATCCCAAAAAGTTCTTTCCGCAGGGAAAAAAAAAGAAAAAAAAATTCAGAGGGATTATGCGGGCGCCTCCATATCATACAGTAAGCGCGATGATACTCCCACACTCCTCATAAAACACTTGAAATGCACCTATATAGCGATTTTATCATTCATATAAAAATAATAATAATACCCTATTTTGGTCATATTCACTATTAATTGCCCAGCTCCCCATCAATGGTCTAGCACAGAGACAGAGATATAGTTCTAATAGTAATAAGTAATAAATAATTACAATGTCTTCTTTTTCCCCTATGCATTCAGTCAATACTTTCCAGTGCTTTGCGGCAAGCTTTATGTTTTATATTCTAATATTCTAATATTTTAAAAACCAAAGCAGCACAAATGAAACTTTAACCTGCACAAACGAAGCACAAACAAACAAGACAATTTGGGGTAAATTTGGAGCATGTGAGGTGCTGAGTGTCATCAGAAAATGAACACTAAACATTATTTTAATATCTTAAAAACCTAAGCAGCACAAACAAATGTTTTTACATGGCACAAACCAGCACAAATGAAGCACAAAAAAAAACACGACCACTTTCATGAATTTGGAGCATGTATGGGGCTGAGTGACGTCATCACCTATAATTCAATGTCTAATTTTTTAAAAACCAAAGCAGCACAAACAAAACTTTTACTGGCACAAACCAGCACAAATGAAGCACAAATGATTGAACCTGTTTTGGGTGAATTTGGAGTATGTGGGGGGCTGAGTGACCTCAGAATGACCTATAAATATTATTTTAATATCTAAAAAACCAAAGCAGCACAAACGAAAATATTACTGGCACAAACCAGCACAAATGAAGCATAAACAAACGAGACTATATGGGGTGAATTTGAGTATGTGGGGGGCTGAGTGACATCATCACCTATAATTCAATGTCTAATATTTTAAAAACCGAAGCAGCACAAACAAAACTTTTACTGGCACAAACCAGCACAAACGAAGCACAAACAAATGAGTCTATTTGGGGTTAATTTGGAGTATGTGGGGGGGCTTGGTGACCTCAGAATGACCTATAAATATTATTTTAATATCTAAAAAACCAAAGTGACACAAACCAAATTTTTTACAGCACAAATCAGTACAAATGGAGCACAAACGATTGAGACTATTTTGCTGACATTTTGCGTTGGGTGGGGGGCCAACTTCACAAGGTCCAAAACCATCGTCGCTGGAACAGAGCAATGACTGCTGCTTATATATGTTTATTGCAATGATTGGCAGGACTGGATGATAAGGCTCCTCCCGAACCCATGTTTTGATCTTCATTTAGTCAGAGTGTTGCGAAAGTGGTGCAAGAGCAGTTTTAAAAATCACTGCTATGGCAGTGAGAAATAGAGTTTAGTATAATATCTGTGAGACTGGATAGAAAGACTAGCTCTGGGGTGGGTGACGGGTCTACATATGAGCCAATGTCCTAAATTTCTGAAAGGCAGAAAGTGAGAGAGACAGCAGTTTGAATTTTAAATCCTGAAATAAGTTCTTTTTTAATTACAATGCAAACAGAAGACCAGATTAGCCAACAGAGGAACGGCATTAGTTCAACAGAACTTGATCAGCATTAGTTGATGCAATAGATTGCATTGTCGCATTGGAAGAAAATGGTCATCTCTAGGTCCTGATCCACCATCTGGGCTGGATATGGACTTGATCTGGGTGACTGCAGTGACAATCTGATCTGGATACAGACTGAATCTGGTGGCTGTGGTGGCCTCAGAATAAGAAAGAAACAGACTAATATTATCATAGATGCCATTCTTCTTACAATGAAACAAGTACCTCTGGTGTTATGGGAAGTATTCCTGGTTCGGGTTGACCTAATTAATGCAGCCTAACAATCTTTTAACGGATTTGAATATTACAAATATGTTAGTGTGTTATGTGTAAGCCAGGTTAAAGAGATGGGTCTTTAATCTAGATTTAAACTGACAGGGTGTGTCTGCCTCCCAAACAATGTTAGGTAGATTATTCCAGAGTTTGGGTGCTAAATAGAAAAAGAATCTGCAACCCGCAGTTGACTTTAATATTCTAGATATTATCAAATTGCCAGAGAATATAGAAGGCAGTGGACATTGAGGGCTATAATACGATAAGAGCTTCCTCAAGTACTGAGGTGCTAAACAATTCAGGTCTGAGTTTCCCAAAAGGTTCGTAAGCCTAAGAAGTTTGTTAAAAAGATCATACAACTGATTTTAATATTACGGTCTGTTTCCCAAAAGCATCGTAACTTAAGTAGCATTTGAAAATCATCATAGATCAACGAGTGCTCTGGAGTAATCGTAAAGTCCTAAATGCATCGTAAGAAGACAGATTCATGCGGTCACCTGCAGGACAATCGGCAGATTGCCCCTTTAACTTTATTCAAGTGCAATGTGATTATAATATAAGGATTTGATTGTACTTTATTGTACATTTTGTTACTAATTTTTTTTGTTGTTTATAATGAGTTTATAAATGAAAAATAATTAAAAAGGGCAGAAAAAATAGAAATACACATCTAAATTAAATGACTGAACAAAAAAATAATAATAATAATAAAATGAATAAAATAATGTAGGAAATACATACAGAAAGAATTCAAAATTATACATTGATAATCTGTCAAGGACTTGCTGAGTTGCAACCTATTGGACCCTGAAATAATGTATCTCTCTCTCTCTCTCTTTCTCTCTCTCTATATATATAAAGTATATATATATATATATATATATATATATATATATATATAGAGAGATATAGATATGATATATATAATATATATTATATTATATTATTATTATTATTATTATTATTATGTAAAGTATAATATTATATGTATAATGCAATATATAATATAATATAATATAAATATTATTTTGTATTATATTATATATATTATATTTATATTATATTATATTATATTATATTATATATATTATATTATATTATATATTATATTATATTTATATTATATCCAAGTTGTCTGGAACACAGCATTAGGTAAACTAATGAGGGATTATTTTGACAGGACCGGGCTAATATGATCATACTTCCTGGTTCTAGTAAGAACTCTAGCTGCTGCATTTTGGACTAACTTAGTAAACAAACTCCAGTTAGTCCAAAATGCAGCAGCTAGAGTTCTTACTAGAACCAGGAAGTATGATCATATAAGCCCGGTCCTGTCAACACTGCACTGGCTCCCTATCAAACATCGTATAGATTTTAAAATCTTGCTTATTACTTATAAAGCCCTGATTGGCTTAGCACCTCAGTATTTGAACGAGCTCTTGTTACATTATAGTCCTCCACGTCCGCTGCATTCTCAAAACTCTGGCAATTTGATAATACCTAGAATATCAAAGTCAACTGCGGGCGGCAGATCCTTCTCCTATTTAGCACCTAAACTCTGGAATAACCTACCTAACATGGTTCGGGAGGCAGACACACTCTTGCAGTTTAAATCTAGATTAAAGACCCATCTCTTTAACCTAGCTTACACATAACACACTAATATGCTTCTAATATCCAAATCCGTTAAAGGATTTTTAGGCTGCATTAATTAGGTAAACCGGATCCGGGAACACTTCCCATAACATCTGATGTACTTGCTACATCATTAGAAGATTGGCATCTACGCTAATATTAGTCTATTTCTCTCTTATTCCGAGGTCACCATAGCCACCAGATCCAGTCTTTATCCAAGTCAGAGGGTCACTGCAGTCACCGGATCCAGTACGTATCCAGCCCAGATGGTGGATCAGCACCTAGAAAGGATGTCTACAGCCCTGAAAGACAGCGGAGACCAGGACAACAAGAGCCCCAGAGACAGATCCCCTTTAAAGACCTTGTCTCAGACGACCACTGGGACAAGACCACAGGAAACAGATGATTCTTCTGCACAATCTGACTTTGCTGCAGCCTGGAATTGAACTGCTGGTTTCGTCTGGTCAGAGGAGAACTGGCCCCCCGACTGAGCCTGGTTTCTCCCAAGGTTTTTTCTCCATTCTGTCACCGATGTTTTGGTTCCTTGCCGCTGTCGCCTCTGGCTTGCTTAGTTGGGGACATTTCATTTACAGCGATATCGTTGACTTGATCGCAAATTATTGCACAGATACTATTTAAACTGAACTGAGCTGCATGTTGACATCACTGAATTCAATGATGAACTGCCTTTAACTGTCATTTTGCATTATTGACACACTGTTTTCCTAATTAATGTTGTTCAGTTGCTTTGACGCAATCTTTTTTGTTTAAAGCGCTATATAAATAAAGGTGACTTGACTTGACTTAAACATTTTAATAACCGAGCGTGTACTACAGTTACAAACCATTCTAAGGTGACATTTCAGCACTTGACAAATGGATAGCGACTCCTAAGTAGCACTTAAAGCACGGCTCCGTGCGATTGTGTTAAGTGCATTTTTGGGAAACGCACGTGAAACAATAACGAACGATCGCAAAATGACTTGTAGAAAATGCTCTTAAGCTCTAAGATCAATCATTATCGGGAAACCCGGCACAGGGCTTTATAAGTAATTAACAAGATTTTTAAATCTATACAATGTTTAAAAGGGAGCCAGTGTGGTGCTGACAGAACAGGCTAATGTAGAAGCTGAACATTAGTGCTCATTGCAGGACAGATGGAGGCGCTGGTGAGCTCACTTGATCTTAAAATAATCCCTCATTTTTGGTCATGCAGATAAGAGTAATGCATCTTTCAAATCTGAAAAGACTCGAGTTTATTGGTGTGCACTCACAATACCGTGCTTTTGTAAAATAATGAAAGCAAACATGATGCACTTTCTGCAGTCTCAGTCTGTGAACTTGAACGCGAAACTCTGTATATCTTTACCTTACAGACATTAAAAATATATCTATAGAGACTGAAATGTCTACTTTCAAATGAACCAATTTAAGTGGAAAACAAATTTTCAGATTATGTAATCTGTATGAAACATGAATACAGGCGCATCCATTTATGTGAAGTCAGTAAAACAAATTTTCAGATTATGTAATCTGTATGAAACATGAATACAGGCGCATCCATTTATGTGAAGTCAGTGTCGCCCGACTTCATCTTTTAATCTGAAAATAAAAAGCACTAGGCTAGTTTATTAAATTATTAAAATGTTAATGCAGTCTCCATACTGTTTTTCCCTGAAACATTCATAATCATTACTTCTGCTGGTGTGCTGTGGCAAGCTTTATGTGTGTGTTTGAGCCCTTATTATGCTATGCAATTAAAGGGTCATTATAATGTTTTAAATGGTTTATTAATAAACATGCGATTAGTCGACTAATGCTTAAAATTTATGACTACTAGTTGACCAGAAAAATCCTTAGTCGAGGGCAGCCTTAGTTATTACATGCGAAGGTTTTAGGTTCGATTATTAACACCACTGTTTTTTTTTTTTTTTTTTTTTTTTTTTTTGCTTTTGTTTTAATTTAGCAGTAAGAAATTACTCGTCATCCAGTTTTTTATATCAACTATGCTTTTCGTTAGTTTTTCAAATTGGTATGCTTAGCCGGGCCACAAAACAAGCCTATGCACTAGAACTGCCCTCGATTAAGGATTTTTCTGGTCGACTAGTAGTTGTTCATTTGAAGCATTAATCGACTAATCGCACACTTATTAATAAACCATTTAGATCATTATAATAAGACTTATAATTGCCTAAATAGCCTAATAAGCACTCAAGTACACACATAAAGCTTGCCACAGTGCACCAGCAGAAGTAATGATTGTGAATGTGTCAGTGAAAAAACAGTAAGGAGACTGCATTAAAATTTTAATAATTTGATAGACTAGTGCTTTCTTCATTTTCAGCTTCAGGGATGAAGTCGATGACACTGATCTCCGCAGTAGTGATGCGCCTGTATGCATGTTTCATATGGATTACATAATCTGAGAATTTGTTTTCTATTTGAATTGTTTCATTTAAAAGTAGGCATTTCACTCTCAATAGATATATTTGTAATGTCTGTAAGGCAAAGATATGCACAAACTGAGATGGCAGAAAGCGCATCCTGTTTGCTTTCATTATTTTACAAAAGCGCGGTATTGTGAGTACACATAAATAAACGTAGAGTCTTTTCAGATTTGAAAGATGTATTACTTTTATCTCTATGTCCAAAAATTATGTGGATTTTAAATGCAAGTGAGTGCACCGGTGCCTCCATCTGTCCTGCAGTAATCGCTGTTCAGCTTCCACTCTCCGCACAGACACTTGAACAGCGCACATTTCTCTAGGTTAGTGACTCTTAAGAGGGGTGATACCGCCCCCCAGTGGGTGTTTGGAGAGCATCGGGGGGCATTGGAAGCAATATTTTTGAAAGGGGGGCGCTGAGGTGTTCTTGGGGGGTGTTTGGTTAAGGCACGTTTACACCAAAGAAGTATGAGCTGAAACTTGCAAAAGAAAATGGTCTGGCACGTCCTATTACCGTCTCTACACTGGATGCATCAAACTTCTCGGTAGCGCAAGCGAGTGGAGCGCAGCAGGCAGAGAACGCGGCATCCGTTTATGTAACACTCGCGCTTAGATACTGAACGACTGATTATAATCAGGATCTGTTTGCTTTGACGCAACCTGTCACGACGTTCGTGCCCAGTGTAGTAGTGTTAGTTAGGGTAAGCCAATAGTTTACACCAATACTACCGCTTATAAACGATCATTTCCATAGCTTTTTGTGGCGCAGCTGCCAGACTTTCAGTGAAAACAATAGCAAACATTTAGACACGTTAAAGCACAGTATGCTTTTTCTTGTTTAGAAAAAAAGTAATATGAATGCTTTTTGTTTGCTGCTTGGCTGCAGTTGGTTTGAATGCCAAATTTCAAGAGTTTAGGCCTATTCAACGCTCATAAATATTGCCTAATTTATATTCACATTGCTTCTTTTTTTTTTTTTCTCCTTGGGAAACTAATGATAATGATATTTCAAGTCCAGTCAAATAAAATATTTCATGAATGTCATGTTGCATTCAGTGGCATATTTTTTTAAATTATTTATGGGCTACTGTAGGCTGTTATATTTGGGTTAAAATACATGCTTTTAAAATATGTTAATATTACAAATAAAATGTAGCCTATAATATACACTAAAAAAGATTTTTTTTAATGCTTTTGAAACAAATCTCTTCTGCTTAGTAAAGTTGCATTTATTTTTTTCTTTCTTTTCTTTTATTTTCTGTTTTCCTCTCATGCAAAATCTCCATTACTCCAACTTTCAGTGTCACATGATCCTTCAGAAATCATGCTGATTGCTGCTCAAAAAACATTTCTTATTATTATTATAGCTGGCACACCACACTGACAGAAAAAGCAAGATTTTAAATATAATGGACTAACGAAGATATAAATTAGGTCAGCACTAAAACTAGTTTTGAAAATGAGTAATATATGTTTCCCATCATATTACTTAGTATTTGTAAGCAAACTTTGAAATATTCTCACAAAATCATGAAATATAGTAAAGGAGGGTTTACATTTCTTACATTTGCATGTATAAATGTGGTATTTACAGACCAAAATTACCATGTCCACTGTCAGAAAAAAAAGGAAAAAAGGAAATTCAAACAGGGTATTTTCTAAAACTAAGGGATAAAACTATCCCTAATGCATGCACACAAACTAAGGTGTGTGTGCATGCAGTGTAGCAGCACATTAGTTTTGAGCAGAGATTAGCTACCTGTACAATAAACTGTTTAAAATGTGAATTCACCCAGTCAGTTTTGATTGTCTACATGCTACAAACAAACATGCTTGAGATATAACCTCCTGCACTTGTCCATCACCGTCATTATAATCCACATATCTGTCAAACTAGCAAATGATGTTTATTGCGTGAATTCTTGATAAAATGCAGTTATATTATGGGCTGTTGGCATTAATTGTGCTCATGATGGAGCAGTAGTGGAGCACTCTCGGAGTGACTAAAAACTACAACGCTCCGACTTTGAAAAAATCCACTCCTCGCTCCAGTCAAAAAATCATGCAACTCCACTATGCTCACTCTGCCAGGAACGGAAGAACAAATTAAAATGTCCTCTGTAAAAATGCCCCTGTGAATATATTCTAAACATGAATTTTTATCAAGTCTTTTTAAATTTAGGGCAACAATGTCACCAAATATGTAGCAATGAAAATCACCAACATGCTTAAAAACTCTCCAAATAAATGTTATTGCACTTATTTTCAAATAATCTATTTTAAAAATGTATTTCATTTTTTTCATCAATTTAATAGATCCTTTTAATTTCTTTAAAAAAAAAGTAATGACCTCATACATTTTAATGCTACTGTTAATATAATACCAGTCCAAACACAAAATAATAATCAACTTCAATAGTCTGTGAAGACAATTAGACTACTTTTTTTTTGATGGGGGGCAGTGCGGTACCAGAATATGGGTAGGGGGGCACTGGCCTAAAAAAGGTTGAGAACCACTGCTCTAGGTTAACATCAGATTGAGCGGCCATGTAAAGTTGTTAATACTTACGTATTTCAGGTGATAAGCCATATTTGAGGTTGATGAATGATAGGCGAGCATTTGGATGTCCTGCCTAGTGTTCTATATTACCAAACACTAGCGATAACGATCTGTTAGTCACAGACTGTGTGACTTCGCCTGTGGATTTTTTTTCTGCGACTAAGAGGCTTATAAAATTTTGGTCGACCAAGCTTCTTCTGGTTGTCTAACGATTAGTCGACTATTAGGGGGTAGCCCTACTATACACAATATAAAGTGATGCATAGATTTTGAGATAATGTTTACAGAGTGCCGTGACATACTGTTAGTCTAAAGCTATGACTTCCGGTATCTGATCACATCGCAGTGATGGCACAATGTTGAAAATGACATTTGAAAAATGTTGGTCTGACCAATGGGAACCGTTTTACAGTTGGAGCATCTTTGGAATGGATTGTTTTCTTAGATTGACATGTCTATCATTTACCATACACTTTAGTGTAGGAGTGCACAATTCTGAGACAGATCATCACACGTTCACAAGGATTTTGTTACTTATTCAATAAAATTATACATTTAGGAATACTGCTTCAGATCTTCAGAATGCCGCATCAGATCATTAGAAATGCTTTCAGGATGTAATGGAACATTGCTTTGAAGTAACTTCCTGGCAGGAATAAGAAAATTAGTTGAATTTCTATTTGTTTTCATTGGCAATAGATGTTTGGGGCAGCAAACGTGCCTGTCCATTTTCCTATTTTTAAAATGGTATGATTGTCTGGATGAAAGTGGTTTATCTGGAATTTTGAGTAGCAGTTGAAATGGCTGGGGTGTGCGGATGCCTACCTAAAAGGGGAACCAGATTAAGAGGGTCTTTGCGGAGAATTCTTCATTGGATGTGAAGTGCTGGAGTTTGTCAGATTGGCACTGTTCACGGGACAGGACAAGAATAACCGCTGGAAAAGCTGGGACGGCACCATGAGTGCTGATTGATGATTGACAGAACTAAATACTCCTCCCGAACCTATGTTTGGAGCTTCACACTGTTGTCAGAGTGTGTGGGAACAGAAAAGCATAAGCAGCTGTGTGAAAATATTAGCAGCATTTGTTTTTGCTCCTCAGAGAATTAAAAAATGCCTGGCCCTCCATGTAATTTGGCACATCCTCTCTTGTATGCCACTATTGTGAATTATGTCAGACCTGCTCACATTTAAGCCAACTTTTTACTAAACTAGACAAGATTTTTCTATGGTCCATTACATGTTATATGGGGTCAAATAAAGGTGTTTTAGGTGATGTCTGAAAGTGATATCGTTGCACCCTTGTCTAGACTGCACAATGATTGCTAAGCTCATAAAAGAAGTGGTAAAATAGTTATTGGTCTGTTACCCAATTAGTCAGTGAGCCACATCTCAATAGAACTGCACATAAAATCTTGAGGTGAGAGGCAGAATGCTTATCTGATGATAAAGGCTAAATATGCTGAGATGTTTGTGCTTTCACACAGGGCTTGTCAAGATTAAAGAAGCAAGAGACATTGAGACAAAGCTAAATGAAGTGGAGCGACTGTTGAAGAATGCCATTAACATGCCCTGGAAGGTGAGAGATCTAACTATGACACTAGCAAGAAAAGGACTTGTGTATTTGAGTGCAACAAATAAAAAACATCTCCTGTTATTTTTTTTTTACCTCTTGCCAGCTAACAGCTTAATTTAATTACCTTAACATCTTCCTGAATAGTTTACTGGAAGTGTTATCTTAAATTGAATACTAAAAGGATGTTTTCTCAGTTTTCTAGGTCAGAAGTTGTCTTAACATTCTTTGAACGCTCGCAGCTTGACCAGGTCCTGAGGAATGACAGTGTCCACAAAATTCAGCCATGCTTTCAAAGTCCAGTTAAGATTTCAGGTATAGGCTTTTAATATTAAAATGCTTGT
Organism: Cyprinus carpio; assembly: GCF_018340385.1. NCBI lineage: Eukaryota > Metazoa > Chordata > Actinopteri > Cypriniformes > Cyprinidae > Cyprinus > Cyprinus carpio. The sequence goes on from NC_056620.1 coordinate 8,012,415, forward strand.
TAATATTTATGAATATTCCAAAATTATATAATAGTGTAATATTGTTAAAATTTAAGTTATACCATTAATAGTGTAATTATTGTAATACTGTTAAAAAAACAGTGACAAAAGGTGCACTGGAGAGGCAACAGCAAGACCCCAAAAAGGATATGGTTTTGCAGGTGATGGCCACAGACAATTGCTCTCTCCTCATCCTTCTGACTGATTTGTCTCTAGTTCAATATTTTGTTAGAGGCCTTGTCACTCCTTGTAGCATTAGGCAGTACCAGCAACCTAGTCATATATATATATATATATATATATATATATATATATATATATATATATATATATATATATATATATATATATATACATATACACACATATACACACACACACAAAGGTGCATCTAAAAAAATTGAATAGTGAAAAAAAAGTGAAACTTTCATATATTCTAGATTCATTACATGTAAAGTAGTTTTTTTTTTAATTTTGATGATTACAACTTACAGCTTATGAAAGTAAAAAGTCCAGTATTTCAAAATATTAGAATATTTCCTAAGATCAATCAATCAATCAAAAAAAAAAAAAAAAAGATCAATCAATCTCCATAAAGGTTGTCAGCAGATGTAAACATAAAGTGTTCCAAAATCTCCTGGTAGACGGCTGCATTGACTTTGGACTTGATAAAACACAATGGACCAACACCAGCAAACGTCACACACCCCAAATCATCACTTCAGAAACTACACACTTGACTTCAAGCAGCTTGGATTATGTGCCTCTCCAGTCTTCCTCCCGATTCCTGACCTTGATTTCCAAATGAAATGCAAAATTTACTTTTATCTGAAAAGAGGACTTTTGACCACTGAGTAACAGTCCAGTTCTTTTTCTCCATAGCCCAGGTAAGATGCTTCTGACATTGTTTCTGTTTCAGAAGTAGCTTGGTAGCCCTTTTCCTGAAGATGTCTGGTGTGGTGTGGTGACTCTAGCTTCAGTCCACTACTTGTGAAGCTCTCCCAAGTGTTTGAATTGACTTTGCTTGACAGTATTCTCAAGCTTGCGGACATCCCAGTTGCTTGTGCACCCTTTCCTACCCAATTTCTTCCCTCCAGTCAACTTTGCATTTAGTATGCTTTGATACAGCACTCTGTGAAAAGCCGCCCCTTTCAATAGTGACCTTCTCTGACTTCCCCTCTTCGTGGAGGGTGTCAATGATTGACTTCTGGACCATTGCTAAGTCAGCAATCTTCCCCAATATTGTGGTTTCATAGAACAAGAGATACCCGGAATTTATACTGTAGGGATGATCATTTAATGAAACTCAAATATAAACATTATAATATTTTGAGGTACTGGATTTTTGACTTTCATGAGCTGTAAGCTTTAATCACCAAAATTATTTAAAAATAAATAAATAAAACAAAATAAAAAAAATAAAACTTTTGAAATGTTTTACTTTAAATATAATGAATCTAGAATATATGAAAGTTTCACTTTTTCAAATGTTACAAAAAAATAAACGTTTTCACAATATTTAAATTTTTTGAGATGCACTCAAAATCACCTTTGAATGTGAAAAGATTTCAGACCATCAATGAAATTTAGGAAAATACGGCAAGGCTATTACAACAAAGGATTTTGCAGACTGTTTTGAATAGTGGAAGAGATGCTGGGAGAACTGTTGGGAGTTCCCAAGGTGCCTACTTTGAAGGGGGCTAATGTCTCTATTTTTCATGGATATGTATTACATATTAATACATTTGTTGTTATTATGTCAAGTTATTACAAATATATAATTAATATTATATGTAATACTACAGTATAAATAGTCTTTGAGAGTTGTATTTCAGAGTTGTCTGTGATTTCTGACTGTTCACTTGACATTTCTACAGAGATCATGAGGTCTAATGGGTTTTGCCTGGCAAACACAGAGACCATTGTGTTTGATGAGAGCATTCCACTGGACAAAGAGAGACCCTCCTCCACTGACTCAGCCCAGCACTCGTAAGTGTCCGGCATTGGCTCTGTCATCCCAGTCCAAGTCTCAGAGTACATAACAATAAAGGAAATGTATATTGATAAAGCTTTGTTGTCAGAGAGCCCTGATTACATTTATTTTTATATAAGCCATTGACAACATTCATGTAGTAATGTTTTCCTTGAGTGCATAGTAGTCTGTCACACACAGGAAGGGGTACTTCCTTCCCTGGGTGTGAGAAGGAAGCTCTGGAATGAAACTCAAGACCCTCCCTATTAGATGTTTGATGAAATTACTCCCACACTAATACATGACTTCCTCCTTCCATCCCAAACATTGTTGACTAATACCTTGTGAAGTCATCATCATCAAGATTTTTATTTCAGTCCTCATACACAATTTCATAATAATTAAACAATATATATATTTTTAATAATTTTATAAAAAAAAAGATTTAGACTGAAGTTGTTTTAAAGCTTGTAGTTTGAAGGTGTAAAGATGAAGTTTGATTAAACAGTTAATCATAAAAATGGAGCCCCACACATGTTGACATAAAACTGGACGTGTCGGCGCCGCTCTCTCTCACTCATATAATGAGGGAAATCCACCTGCGATCCGAGCGGAGAGGTTAGGCTACTCACGGATTCAATATGCGCTTTTCAATGATAACGTGATTGATGCCTACATTCCACGCTGATAGCTGTTTCAGGGCAGTTTTTTAGTTCTCATCTCCATAAACATAAGACGCCGGTGCATCTCTGATTTGTTGTTGGTCTACCATTATGCTCGATTTCTTCTTCACTGCCGCTCCGGTAAGCCAAAGTGGTAAACAGCTAAAGTGTAGGAATGAAATTAGATCTTTTGTATGTTTGAAAAAATATCAATACTTGGTGCCAGAGTATCGATAACGTATCACGGCCGAAAATATCGCAATATATCGGCACATTGATTTATCATCCCAACCCTAATATATAGATAGATAGATAGAAATAGATGTTGTCAGGTGGTTGCTAGGCAGTTTCTAGGGTGTTATGGGTGGTTGCTAGGAAGTTGCTAGGACATTTGGTGTTGGTGTCGGTTACTGAGGTACCCAGGGTGGTTGCAAGAGTGTTATTATGCAGTTGCTAGGGTACTCTGTGGTTGCTAGAATTTTGCTATAGTGTTGCTTTGCAGTTCCAAGGATAATCGGGGTAGTGGTTAAGATGTTGCTATGCAGTTGCTAAGGTACTTTGGGCAGTTGCTAGGGTGTTGCTATGCAGTTGCTAGGGTACTCGGGTTGGTTGCTAGGGTGTTGCTATGCTGTTGCTAGTGTATTTGGGGTGATTACTAGGGAACCCGGCATGATTGCTAAGGTGTTGCTATGCAGTTGCTAGCATATTCTGGGTGGTTGATAGGGTGTTGCTGTGCAGTTGCTACGGCACTTGGGGTGATTGCTAGGGTTTTGCTAGGGTACCTAGATTGGTTGGATTACGGTCGCTAAGCATGTTGCTTGCATGATTTAGGACAAAACCAGTTAAAAACAGTTTAAAAAAACAATTAAAACCATCTGACTTAGTAAAAACATCTAAAAAATCAGTTAAAACCAGCTGATTTAACAAAAGGAACCAGTTAAAATTCAGCCAAAACCAGCTGATTTAGCAAAAACCAAACAAAACAAAACAAAAAACAGCTAACATATCTAAAACCAGATAAAACCAGCTGATATAGCAAAACAACAGCTAAAAATGTACTTGCACTGCAAAAAATGGCTCATCTTACTTAGTATTTTTGTCTGGTTTCAGATAAAAATGTACTTGCACAAGCTTTTACTAGATAAGCCAAATGAGTTAAGATATTTAGTCTTGTTTTCAAGGGGGAAAAAAAAACTAAATTAAGTGTATTTTGCTTAAAAAAAGTTAAATTATCTGCCAGTGGGGTAAGTAAAATACTCTTTTTTTTAAGAATGTTTTACTTACACCACTGGCAGATAATTTTACTTGTTTACTTAATTTAGTTTTTTTCCCCTTGAAAAAAAGACTAAATATCTTAAGTCATTTGGCTTATCTAGTAAAAGTATAAGAGTTGTAAGATATTTTGAATAGAAACCAGACAAAGATACTAAGTAAGATAAGCCATTTTTTGCAGTGCGGTTACTAATGTAACCACGGTTGAGATACTGGAACGAGTACTGCGTCTTGCTTAAAGACGCTATGGGACGCCTTTTTTCAATCACACAGTGAAACTGTATGGCCACTGGTTCCTGCAGTGCATTAAAGAAATGAACGAATGGGTCGGCTGCGGTGCTGCATGCACCTATGACGACAAAGCCCGCCACAGCCCACCAGAATGGGTGGAGCTGTCTGGCTATATAAACGGGCATTCGCCACAGGATTCTCAGGTTACTTCAGCTGAAGTGATGACTGAGTCATGCAGCTACATAGCATGGCTAGGAACGCAATACTCATTCCCGTATCTCAAAAAACCGAAGTTATTTTAGTAACCAGGTACGTTCCCTGTCAATACTTCACTCACACTGCATCTTACTTAAAGATGCTATGGGAACAAAGTACAATCACGCTGTGCTATGGTAGAGGAATGACTGCATATTATAACGTCCACAAGCAAGAATGCCCATAGGGAAGATAACAATGAACTCCAAGGCTAAAGTGGGCTGAACTTACCAAGGTCACACCCAGACTGGGTAATCGTTCCAAAGTACTCGTACAACTTAGGCACCCCAGGGGCCAAGAACCGAAAAGTAAACTAACTCAAGAGCTTGAGCGTGTTACGGTCAAAGACTCTCTGTTAGAACTGATTGCATAATGCAGCGAGTGTCTCCTTTAAGCTGAAAGGACCCTGGCTTGCAAAGCAGGGACTTCTAGGTTATAAAACCTAGCAAATGTGGACGTTGAGGCCCAGCCAGCCACCTCACAAATTTCCGCAATGGACACACTACTATACCACGCCAGTACTCCAATGGGGCACTGTAGGCCCAAGGAAGAGTACGCTTGCATGATAGCATCTACTATCCACCTAGAATGTCTTTGCTTCGTGACTGGATGCCCTTTGGTGCAGTTACCGAAGTTAACAAAGAGCTGTTCCGACCTTCTAATGGGGGTGGAACGCTCAATGTAAAATCTTAGAGCTCTTACGGGGCAGAGTAAGGATAACTTTTTTTTTTTTGTGATAATTTTTTTATTAGTCTTTTATATAAACAATTAACGTCATAACATCCATTCAATATAAAACACAAAAAACAACAACAACAGACATATAATCAATTTACATATTCCAGTGAGAGAAAAAAATGATGGAGAAAAAAAAAATATATATATTCTTTTATATAATTCATTATTTAAAAAAAAAAAAAAAACACTTCCAAACATCAATAGTGCTAGGTTTGGCCTTATTAACTCATGCTATTGTATATTCACAGGCCACTATTTTAAGAAGTGAATGAATCCAATACCAGTTCTGTATTATTGTCTTTTTTGCAGCTGTAAAACCATCAAACAACATTATTTTTTGTATTGAGCTTATACAGAAGCTAGAATCATCATTAAGAAGACATAAACTTGGCATAATTATGTAATCAATTTGTAGTAAAGAGGATAAAACAACGTTTACATGTGTACACAGATTATTAACAATAGGACACTCCCAAAACATATGAAGAAAAGTAACTGATGACACAGTATTACAGATGTGGAAGTTGTAATTTGGTTGTAGTTTCATTTTGAATCTTTTGTAAGGAGTTATATATGTTCTATGAATAACTTTGAAATGTATAAGACAATGAGCCAGGTTTCTAGAGGTTAACTGAGGTTAGACCACACCCTCTCTCAGTCGACAGATAAATTAAGGTCAGATAGTTCCTGATTCCAAACAGATTTGATAGAAAGAGGTTTTGTAATGCGATCAGTAATTTTACTATATATTAAGGAAACAGATGTTCGACCAGAAGATGATGCAATTCAGTCTCACATAGGATGAGAGAAAATAGGAGATGCCCAAGGAACTCCATATACTTTGAGAGTAGAACGCAACTGAAAAAAGACAAAATAAGATGATGCCGGTAAACCAAACTTAATTCTTAATGCCTGAAATGAACAAAGGCCTTGGTCATCATATAAATCACTGCACGTGTTTATGCCTAAAGAAGACCAAGATGGTTAAACAAATGGACAATTTCCACATAAAAAATTGAGACTGTGCCATAACGGTGCACTGTTACAAAATTTGAAGGGGCCTCCTATCAGACATTCAACCGTTTTCCAGGTTCTAATAGAATTAGCTATAACCGGGCCAAATTTGTAATTATTGCCTTTTTTCCATGTGCCAGCAAATAAAATATCTTGAAGTCTGTTTGGTTTAACTTTGTCAGCTTCAATCACTCTCCATTAAAACTTTAGATTGATGGTCAACCTAATTATGAAGAGCCTAAAGTTGGAACGATCAATAATACCATTCAGAATTTGGTATAGCCAGTCCTTCTGCGTGTATAGGATACTGTAACGTGGTAAGTTTGGTTCTGGGGCGTTTACCATTCCATATAAAACAGGAAAGTATATAGTTTATCTCCTTAAAGTAACCTGGAGAGGGAGAGAGTGGCAGCATATGGAAAAGAAAGTTAAGCCGAGGTAATAAATACATTTTAACTGTGGAGATTTTACCTTAAAGAGAAACTTTAAGATTATTCCATCTTTAAATTTCACTTTTGATCTTAACTAGAATATAATTAATATTGCCTCTGGCAATCTTATGTATGTTTTTATATATGTAATGCCCAAATCGGTGAAAGAATCCTTAATAGGAATAAATGGGGGAATAGAAGGGTTAAAATTAACATTGTTAATTGGCATTAAAGCTGATTCGGTCCAATTAATCTTGTATCCTGATAAACCACTAAAATTATTAAAACTTTTAGATCCACTGGGATAAGTGATATCGGTCTATAGCTGGAGCAATCTAATGGATCTTTCACTTTTTTAAGAAGTAATGATATCAGCGATGTGTTTTGATCTCTATGAAATATACCATGCTCAGTTGCAAAAGAGTTAAGCATGCGTGTCCCTACCAATTCCCAGATTTCTAAATATAATTCAGGGGGAAGACTGTCTAGACCCAGCAATTTGCCTTTTTGTAGGCTTTTTAGTGATTTATGGAGCTCCGCCAAACTTAATGGGGCCTCCAAATATTCTTTATTGATCTGAGAGATCTGAGGTAATTCTAATTTAGCTAAATACTGTTTACAAACTGTTTCCTCAGAATCTGTTTCACCTTATACAAATTAATATAAAAATCTTTGAATATGTCGTTGATCATCGTAGGGTTTGTGGTGACCTGACCATCTGATGATTTTATTGCACTGATATATGATTTGGACTCACATTCCCTCAGCCTAAGAGCCAGTAAGTGGCTAGGTCTCTCTGATTCGAAATAATGTTTTTGCCCAGTCCTATGCAAGATAAACTCTCCCTTTGAATGTGAAAGTAAATCATATTCTTCTTTCAAGGAGGACAATTGTGTGGCCCGTTGATCAGTAAAAAAGTTATTTTTGGAGGTTTTGTAATGATTGGATTTTATTTTCTAATTGTGTGAGCTGATGAATTTTCACTTTTGCCAAAGTGGAAGAAAAAGCAATACAGAATCCTCGTATTGCACACTTATTAATTTCCCACAATATTTGAGGATCTACATCACATTTCTTATGAATTTTAAGAGATTCCTTTACATGCTCTTTTAGCGAATTAATGAAAGTCTGATTGCTTAATAATAATACATTAAAACGCCATCTAGAGACTTTGGCTTTAATATTGGAAAGATGAATTTTACACAACACAGCAGAATGATCAGACAATAAGATTGGTAATATAGAGGAATTAGACAAAATTAGAGATGTACTGAGAAATATGTACTCTATCCTAGAGAAAGTCCTTAGAGGTTGTATTCTGAATTCTCCAAAGATCGATTATATTGAGTTCAGTGATAAATATATTAAGCAACTTAGAAGATGGATTGGCTGTAGTATCAGTGAGATTTATCCAAAACAGGATTTACGACATCATTAAAATAACCACCCACCACTAATGGGCAATCAGTCTGCCCAAACAATGTATTGGAAATATTTGTAAATGACCAGCAATGTCATTTGAAATGAAATGAACTGAACTGCCTCATTCGGACCATAAATAGAAACCAATGCTATCCTGTCATTATGTATTTTGCAACGGTTTAAAAACAAATCTACCCTAATCATTACTTACAGTATGTTCAACTGTTAGCTGTAACTTCCTGTTAACTAAGATAAGCACACCCTTAGTTTTACTAAGAGCGCAGGAGAAGACTGCCAATTTATAATACTTGTTCTGAAAACGTGCCACGTCAGATTGTTTTAGATGTGTCTCTTGTATCAGTGCACAGGAAATCGATTTACGGTGTAAATATTCTAATATATGGGTTTGATTGATAGCATAATTTAGGCAATTTACATTCAATGATAGAATATTTAGAACATGCATTGTATATTCGTAATTCCAAAATTGTATCTAGTACATGAAAAAAAACAAAAACAAAAGCAATTCCATCCTGTAAATGACATGTAAACGCTGATATGTACTCTATATACCAAACCATCTGAATGAGTAATCCTTTTAAAAAGAAAATAAAATAAGTAAAGATATTGATGTCTGTTGTAGAAAATAAAAATAACCCAGAAAAGGGAACAACGAACTTTGAACAAGATCCAAAACAAACTGCACATTACCGAGAATATAGGTCTGACTAAAAACAGAAAAATTTTTGATACGTGACCAGTCCATTCCAGCACAAAACATATCCCCCAAAGGCCCACAGTGTCAAGAACTACTAATCAAACCTTCTCTCCATTTGCCCCAAGAAAAGATTTTAAAGCTTACCAGTCACTAGATAAGTGTGCAGGATGAAGAGTACAAGATCACAGCAGAAGCTTAACAAGTGTCCATGTCCACCTTGTTATTCTCCTCTCCTGGGCAGTTAAAATCACCACCACCATCACGGTCGTTAAGTTCCCCTCGTTGGGCAGAGGAGATGGAGAAGGTATCTGTTGCCTTCCCGTTGCTCTGTAGAGCTGCAGCATATGTCTACTTCTGTGGCAGTGATAAAATCTTCCACTTTCCGAGGAGAGTCGAGTATCATCTGCTTACCGTTGTGCCATAATTTAATCACCGCCAGATACATGAGTAAAGGCTGCAGACCCAGTGCCGTCATCTACTTCAGGATTGGGCTGAAACTCTTTCTTTTGACCATTGTAGCTGGACTAATATCAGGTGCTGTGCACCCTTCAGGATCGCTGATCTGCCTTGCCGTCTTAGTGCATGAAAGATGAGAGTATGCAGCTGATTGGAGTTAATTTTTCTTCCGTTATAAACATGATGAGCACAATCAATCTCGATGTCACGGCCTTTCAGTGCAGGAATCCACTTGGAAAGATTAGCTCTGAGAAAGCCGGCTGCGTCGGAAACCTCTGGCCCCTCTGGTCATTTTATTGGTAAGTTGTTATAGCTGTTTTCTCAAGTTCGTGACTGTCCTTATATCCTCATGTGCAGCTGCCTGGACGGAATCTACCCGGTCACGTGTCTGTTTCATCACATTAGCTAACTTTTCAAATTCTGCTCTTAGCTCTTTAAAAGAATTGTTGGTTGCCTGTATGTCCATATATAGGTCACGAAATGCTGGTGTCAGTACAAAGTCTATCGCATATCTTACTGTTCAGGCCACAACCAAATCCAAAGTACTTTGTTGTTCTTTAAGTGCTAGCTTGATACCACTAGCAATGGTGCTGTTGAGGTCTTCTCAGGAGATGATGGAATCTTTGAATTTTTTCTTTATTGGTGATTGCTCAATCTCTCTTTTCCAATTGTCCTTAACTGCTGAAATACTCATGATGGGTTGGATAAAGAATGGTTCAAAATTTACTATCAGGATTATAAAATATTTGACAGAGTGAGCAGAGCAAAGGACTATAGTAAGTAATGTGACGAGTCAGCTGCCTCCCCCCTAATTATCATCGTCACCCCGTCCCTTAATCGCCACCTTAATTCACCAGGCTGCCGATAGGAGTGGGTGTGTGAGAGAGGAGGGGCGCTGAAATATCCAGGGCTGGCGGCATGTGATGAGGCAAACCTGACGCAAATGTAGCCTCATCACCGCCGCTGTTTATATCCAGGGCGTCTAAGGGTATTTTTTGGGGCCTGGAGAAGTTTTGTCATGCCCTGACATTTGTGCTTTTTTTTCAGTTTCTTATAAATATCTAAATGGCTAAAGTCTAATCTAACTGTAATCAGCACAAACTAGGCTATAATAATATGTGAGCAGCATGTATGTACATGATTGTGTTTTTGAGAAAAAAAAAATGTTATGCGTGGTTAGTGAAAAACAAAAATGTTAAATCATTTGAATAAGGCAATAAAACACATACAGAAAATTGGTTTCCCAGATATTTTGAGAACTGGAGCTTGTAGCCTAGAATTTTTTTTTTTTCTAAATGATGTTGAAAATCATCTTGTTTACTCACTTACAGAAAACAATATATTGATTTAAATTTTCTAAGACACTTTTTGTTGGTAAAAGTCATATGCGAGTAGGCGTCAACTATCATGAATTCACACCTGAGAAGACAAAGACCCACATAATGAGCTGCATAATGAGCCATTCAGTCACCTGTGTCACTGAGAGGGATGAGTTACAAGAAAGAATGTGAGGACAAAATAAATCTATATAATTTTTATGTTTGTAGTTTATTTAGAATATATTTAATTATCCCACAACATAATTTAATATTCACTTGTGAGTGCAGTTAAACAGTTTATTAGGAAAAATCAAAGCTGACTTTCGAACTGAATTTTTTTGCATCATTACTCCAGTCACACAATCCTTCAGAAATCCTTTAAACAATCTTAATCTACAAAAAAAACATTTATTGTTATTATTATCATTATTATTATTATTATTATTATTATTAATGTTGAAAAGAGCTGAGAATATTTTTTTTAGGTTTTTTTTTTTTTAGGGGGGATAAATTGAAAGAACAGCAATGATTGTTACATTTGTTACAGTTACATTTATTGGTACATTTATATTATTTACATCAAGCTTTGAATGGTATAGTAGTGTATATTTTTATTGAAACTTCATAATATTTTACTTGATTATACATTTAGTCAGGAATTATAGTTTGGAAAAAGTCTTTGGAAAAAGTCTAACTAGTAAAATGTTTACACGTTATGTGAAAAGTAGTACAAGTATATAAATCAATAAAAAGAGACTTACTTATGTTTATGATCTCTGCTGAATAAAAGTGCTTCATTCTTTTTTTTCTGAGAAATCCAAATCTCAAATCCTCAACCACATCACATCTTTTTGGGGTGAATTATGTCTTATTCCTCCCATCGCGAAGCAAACAGTAAAATGATAAAAACCTGAAGAACAGTCTCGCTGCGTTGTCTTCTGTTGTGTGGGCGTATTCAAAAGCCGCGCGCTTCAGTGAAAACATTTGAATCTCAAAAGCGCGCTCGGCGCGTGGGTGTGGTCGCATTAGAAGATAATGAAGGGAGACGCGAAAAACGGACATCGCGTTGTTTTTCATATGGATTACTTTATCACAGAATATTTGTTTTCAGCAGCACTTGTTTAGTTTAAAAGTAGACATGTCAGGCTTTCTATAGATATCTCTCAAATCCTCAATCGTTGAGTATTCACTGAGTTACAGTTCATTTTAATGACGCATTTGTATCTGAAGATCAGCGCAGACAAAGGCTGCAGACAGCACTCCTTGTTTTGTTATCTTTATTTTATAAGTGCACAAAGTTTTGTTGTTATTATGTCTGTATACAAAAAAAAGTAGACCCTTTACAGATTCGATTGATGTATTGCACTTATTTGTACGATCAAAACTGAAAGTGTAATTTAAGTTCTTTTCGGGGTTATCAGGAGAAAATACCCCAAAACGCGTATACGCGTTAATCGACTCCAGAGGGTTAAATCTGAATTGGGGGTGCGCTCTGTTCTCCATGCATGCATGCTGGTGTCCTCGTGGGTCCAGGAAGGGTGCGTAGAGGGACTCCCGTGCCGCCAGAGATGTGAGCTGCCAGACCCATGGTCTGGATGAGGCCAGGATGCCGGGCCGTCTAGTTCTTTCAAGCGCCAAGGGCAATGATAAGGATGCAGGTGCTGGAAGAAGCCGCCGCCCCTCGAACCCCAGTCTAGAGGCAACTGGTTCCAGAGATGGGGGGCAGTGACTGAAAAGGCTCTGTCACCCTTAGTTTTCAAATTGGAACGAGGGATGGGTAAAAGAGCCCTGTCAGCGGATCTTAAAAATCTGGTAGATGGCAAAGGAATCATAAGATCTTTATAAGATGGAGCTTGATTGTTAAGAGATTTAAAAACAAACAACAGAATCTTAAACTGAACTCTAAAATGGACCGGAAGGCAGAGAAGTAAAGCTAAAGTTGGAGTGACATGGTCATATTTCTTTGCCCCAGTCAGCAGGATTACAGCTGCATTTTGTACCAACTGGAGGTGAGGAAGCGATGACTGAGGAAGCCTTGAGTACAGTGAATTACAGTAATCTAAACGTGAAGTAATAAAAGAATGAATAACCTTCTCCAAATCCTGAAAAGACAAAAAAGATTTAAGTTTGGAGATGACCCGTAATTGATAAAAACTGTTCCTAACAACAGAATTAATTTGTTTGGACAAACATAATTCTGAGTCTATGATAATGCCCAGGTTTCTAACCTGTGAGGAAATGGAGTGGAAATGATTGCCCAGCTCCTTAATAATATCCATTTTCATTTTTGGGGGACCAAAAACAATAATTTCTGTTTTGTTCTCATTGAGTTGGAGAAAGTTATTTGATAAACATTTTTTAATATCTGAGATACATTCCATCAGTGGTTGAATGGAATCGCCAGCTTTTAGCGGGAGGTACAACTGTGTATCATCAGCATATAAATGAAAATAAATATTGTGCTTCATAAGTTAAAAAGAAGCGGTCCCAGAATAGAGCCCTGAGGTACTCCACTAATAATTGGGGCAGATGATTTACATTTACATTTACATTTAATCATTTAGCAGACGCTTTTATCCAAAGCGACTTACAAATGAGAACAATAGAAGCAATCAGATCAACAAGCGAACAACAATGGTATACAAGTGCTATGACAAGTCTCAGTTAGTCTAGTAGGCAAGCATCAGTACCTTGAATTTGATGCGAGCGGCTACTGGTAGCCAGTGTAACCTGATGAGGAGAGGAGTAACGTGAGCTGTTTTTGGCTTATTGAAGACACCCCTCGCTGCTGCATTCTGGATCAGTTGCAGAGGCTTGATAGTACATGCAGGAAGGCCCGCCAGGAGAGCATTACAATAGTCCAGTCTGGAGAGAACAAGAGCTTGGACAAGAAGTTGGGTGGCTTGCTCTGACAGGAAGGGTCTAATCTTCCTAATGTTGTATAAGGCAAATCTGCAGGACCGGGTCATTGTAGCAATATGGTCTGTGAAGCTTAACTGATGATCCATCACAACTCCTATGTTTCTGGCTGTCCTGGAAGGAGTTATGGTTGACCAACCCAGCTGTATAGAGAAGTTGTGATGAAACGATGGGTTAGCTGGAACCACCAGCAGTTCAGTCTTAGTAAGGTTGAGCTGAAGGTGATGGTCATTCATCCAGCTAGAAATGTCACTCAGACAGGCTGAAATGCGAGCAACTACTGTCGGGTCATCTGGTTGTAATGAGAAGTAGAGTTGAGTGTCATCAGCATAGCAGTGATAGGAAAAGCCATGCTTCTGAATGACAGATCCTAATGACGTCATGTAGATGGAGAAGAGAAGTGGTCCAAGTGGTGATTAACGGTGTCAAAAGCAGCAGACAGGTCCAGCAAAATTAGTACTGGGGATTTTGAAGCTGCTCTTGCCAGTCGCAGGGCTTCAGTAACTGAGAGCAGGGCAGTCTCAGTTGAGTGGCCGCTTTTGAAGCCAGATTGGTTGCTGTCCAGGAGGTTGTTCTGTACAAGAAACATAGAGAGCTGGTTGAACACAGTTGGAAACGTCCGTCTCTGAGAGTGGAGAGAAGGAGGAGAGAGAGTGTGCATTAGTCGTTGTAAAGTTATCCTCAGTGTGCGGTGTGAAGAATTGGTCACTGATGGTTCTTGTCTTATTTTTGAAGAAAACTGCAAAGTCGTCAGCTGTAAGAGTTGATGGAGGAGGAGGTGGAGGCGGATTAAGAAGAGAAGAGAAAGTTTTGAAGAGTGTCCGAGCGTCACAACAGTTGTTAATTTTGTTGTGGTAGCATGATGTTTTAGCAGTGAAGATATTTGCAGAGAAGGAAGAGAGGAGAGACTGATACACACTGAGGTCGGTAGAGTTTCTTGATTTATGCCATTTCCTCTCTGCAGCCCTGAGTTAAGAGCGATGTTCACGGAGAACATCGGACAGCCAGGGGGCAGATGGGGTGGTGCGTGCTTGTCTAGACGACAGTGGGCAAAAGTTGTCCAAGCAAGAGGTTAGAGTGGAGCAAAAAGTGTTCCTAGCACTGTTCGTGTCCAGAGCTGAAAACTGCGAGAGTGAAGGAAGTGAGGATGAAACCACAGAGGATAGGCGAGATGGAGAGAGTGAGCGTAGGTTCCGTCGAAAGGTGACCTGCGTTTTAACAGGGTGGGTTACAGTAATAGCATGTGATTCAAATGAACCGTTACCTGTAGGTGGTGGGTTGAAGATCAAATTTCACCAATCTTTCGATATAAGGAGACCAGTACCAAGAAGTTTCCACCCCTCCCAGTCGTACGAGGGGTGTGGTGAACAAATGAACCGTTACCTGTAGGTGTGTGGTTGAAGATCAAATTTCCAATCCAGTGGAGAGGGCTGCGGGAGTGGCAGTGTCCTCAGGTTTGATCCAAGTCTCAGTCAGTGCCATGTGGCTGAGACTGGAATGAGTAGCAATAGAAGAAATGAAGTCTGCTTTGTTAACAGCAGACTGGCAGTTCCAGAGACCAACTGGAATAGAGAGCGTAGTAGTAGTCAGAGGGACAGGCCGTAGATTTGAAGGAAAACTTGCCTAGCTCTACAGAAAAAGACCTATCTTTGAGATATGAGCTGAACCATCATAAGGCTGTGCCCCTGATACCTATCAGATGTTCTAAACGGCAAATAAGAACATTATGATCCACGGTATCAAAGGCAGCTGTGAGATCCAGTAGAATCAATACTGCATTTTTACCGGCATCAACTGCAATCAATACATCAGCTGTATTTAAGAATGTGATCAGCTGTAATTGTAAAAATTTTTCCAAAAGCTTTGACAAAATTTAAAACTTTGAGACAGGCCGAAAATTGTTAAAGCAACTTTCATCCAAACCTTGTTTCTTAAGCAAAGGCTGAACAACCGCATGCTTAAAGCAGTTTGGAACCACACCGGTGTCCAAAGATGAGTTAATCAACACTTGAACACTGGGGCCAATTACTGGAAAAGCTGATTTAATGATCTTGGAAGGAATAACATCCACTGAGGAGTTAGTAGACTTAATTTTGTTAACGAGATCGAAGGTTCTATTAAAGTGTGGCAGAATGGAAAACTCTGTATGCCACTTGTTTACTTTCATTTTCATTTCACAACTCAATGACGTAAAGGGAGGCGTGCCTATCAATTAATGGGAGAAGTAAATATAAGGGTGAGGCTCACACACCTGGGGGAGAGAGGTCACCAGTGAACAGTTCTCGTGAGAGTTGTGGGAAAGAAGTTGAGTTGGAGTTACCTTGTGGAGTGTGGCTCATGTTCCTGTTGACCTGGCGCTTCCAGACCTGCTGTTTACATTGAGTTCGTGAACAGGCGGAAAGTACCTTCACGTATGAGCTTTATTCAGCCATCCAAATAGGAAAGCCGGTCGTAAAAAGGATCATCGTTGATTCCATGGCAGTCTCTAGACACTCTTCATGAACCTTGTAATCTGCTACATTTGGGCCAGTGATGCAAAGCCATTTTCTCACACAAACAATCTAGCACACACGCACTCAGTCCCACTCACACATACACATGCATGTGCTATTCAAACACTCACCACTGATGTGTTCATTTAATTTAGTTTTTCTAGTTAATCGAGCCTGATTATATACCTATATATTGTTTTGTTGATTTGTTTATTCCCCTTACTCCTACAAACTACTTATTCATTGTGTTTTTCTTACATGGACAAATTGGGATTTAAAATGGACATGTGAATCTACTGGTGAAAGCCCTGTTACAATGAACTGTGATGTATCTGCACGTATCTGACGTATCTTATGGGTTAAAAATATATACTCAGAGCAAAGAGAAAATAAGTGGAATCTGAAATTGTTCTATTGTTCTATGATTCTTTGTTTTTTTTATCTGAGTTTTTTTTTTATTTGATTGTGGCTGGTTTTTTTTTTTCTTTATTGTTTGGTGTTGATCAAACTAGTTTTGACTTTCTTTGGCATTGTGTTGAGTAAACCTATCATTGTTAATTAAAAGTTTTTGATTGAAAAAAAAAGAGAGACAAAAGACAAAAGACTGTGTAATTTGAGTTTATTGAATGTCTCTTTTGTAACGGTGGTGGGCCCCAGAAAACAATTTTAAGCTATCCAGGTTTTTTTGTTTTAAAAAAAAACAATTTATTGACAAATATTGACAGCAAATTGTTTTCTGGGGCCCACCACTGTTACAAAAGAGACATGTTACAAATGACAAAATAAAAATGAACTAGTAGGCAAGTTCAAAAACAGGTCTGAGAGCTGTGAATAAAAGATAAGCGAATGGCACTCACTTTGTCAACAAAAAATGTCAAAAGATTCTCACAGAGCCCTGCTTTTATCTTTGGTTATTTCATTTTAAAAGGAACAGTATAATCTAAGATATTAGAACAAACTGTGTAAAACAGAGAAATCAAATCCTCAGGCCCATAGGACGCCTTTGCAGCATCCAAGATAGATTTTTCAACAGCATTAGCTAGATAGTCTTCATTGAACTGAGAAACAGTCAGTGAGTTTATAAAATGAGAATAAAAACCAGCAGGCTTATACACAGTAGCAGAGGTCACAGCAGGAACCTTAAAACGAATGTGTTTTTAATCAGAGAAGGAAGCATCATCAATGACAACATCAACTACAGAAGAACTATATGACATAATAAGGTCAAGTGTGTGACCAAGAACATGAGTTGCTTGAATTATATGTTGAGAAAAACCTAACGAGTCCAAGATATTACAAAACTCTACAACCAAAGGATGCCCAGGCAGCAAAGATGTATATTAAAATCACCCAGAAGCAACATATGATCATACAACGGGGCAACAGAAGTTAAACATTCAGAAAACTCACTAGTAAAATACTTCCAACATTAGGTGGCCTATAGATGAGAGCACAGAACAGCACAGATGAATTAGAGTGTAATGCCACACACTGTACTTCAAACGATGAAAAAGTTAGAATAGAAACTGATTGAATATTAAGTAATTGTTTAAAAACCATTGCAACCCCACCACCCCTACCAGCAGATCTTGGGTTACTAATAAAACAGCAGTATGGTGGACAAAGTTCTTCAAAAACTGACAACTCATCAGCAACGGCCCAAGTCTCAGTCAAGAACAAAATGTCCAGATCCCAACTGGTAAAAAAGTCATGTAGAATGAAAGTTTTATTGCATACAGACCTAGCATTCACTAAGGCCATATTCAAAGGAGGCTTTGATGACAAGTCCAGATCCTGTCACTGAATCAATGGGCTATCCTCCTGGAGTACTGTCTCTTAGCCTCTCTGATGCCTTGGGATAGGTTGGCCCTGGCTGTCCTCAGGCCCCCCTCATCTCCAGCTCTGAAGGCAGCGTCTCGTGTCTTCAAGAGTCTGTAGACCTCCCGTCATCCACGGCTTCTGGTTGGCCCGGACAGTGATGGTCTTTGTGACTGTTACATCATCAATACACTTGGTGATGTAGACAGTGACAGTCTCTGAGTTCTCTTGGAGGTCTGTGGTGGTATTGTATGTGGCAGTCTGCTTAAACATATTCCAGTCAGTGGTGTCAAAACAGTCTTGAAGAGCCTCTGATGACCCTTCAGGCCACACTTGTATCTGTTTGTGAACTGGTTTGGCGACTTTAACGAGCGGTCTGTATGCAGGCATTAGCATGACAGTGATGTGGTCTGAGGCACCAAAGTGGGGGAGGGGGAGGGCTTTGTAAGCTCTTTTCAGGGTGGTGTCAACAAAATCCAAAATGTTTTTACCTCTTGTTGGAAAGTTAATGTGTTGGTGTATTTATGGGAAGTGATTCTATGGCTCCTTTTGCCAGCAAATTCATCATCTCTGAATGCAGGACATAAGCGTCCTTACTTTCTACTGAGGTGGAGACCATGCTGCTGAAGCACAGGGGTCTTCGAGCAAATTGGAGTGAATATCCTTATTTTATTATCCCCATAACCCATTTTCACACTCCAGGGATTGCCTGCTAGTCCTCGGCCCACGTGGCTAGGGGTTGGATTAGCTCAAGTGACTGGCTGCCCGAAGGCAGGGCACTCATGGGAAATGAAAGAGGAATTTTGCTCTCTTTTTGAAGGTGTATGTTTTTTTAATTTTTCCTGCTATAACAGCGGTTGGTTGCTTGGGTGCTTGAACGGGCCCAGAGTTCACAGAGTTCAGAGTTGAACGGGGTGATAGGAGGCTTAAGAGAGGTCACTGCAGCGAGACCTGGCCCCACCTTCTACCTGTCTCGCAGATCAGGAAGACACCGGATCCAATAATATCTTGGGTCGGGGTCCTTGGCGCTTCGGAAAAGGGTGGCGTCTGGCCGAGCGGGAACACCCTCGTGTCTGCTGAGTCTTGGCAGGCTGAATGGCGGGGTCGTCAGGTGTTGGCTTTGCGGGCTGCTGAGTTGGCGTAGATTTAGGGTGACTAGGTGTAGCAGCTTTGGATCACTTTGTCAGGAAGTGTTGCATGGCCCGGGACGAATTCTGTGCCTCCGTGAAGTGCTCTGCGAATCCTACATGGGTGAAAACGTGTAGAATCAAAGAAGACAGGGGTGAATCCTCTCTCTGTGGTAAGACGAGGCACGTGGGATCTGGGCCGACATGAACTTGTCTGTAGCCGAATGCGCAAATTCTCTGTAGTTCGTTTTAAGTTCGTTTCAGCATTTGTTTTGGCTCCTAAACACCTTTGAGCTTCCATTGGTCCGTGGCGGTTATGCAATCGGTGGGTGTGTTCTGAAACCACCTACTTTGACGTGTGATTTTTTTCCCATGTTCTTTTCTCATTCTACAGGGGTCCCAGCATAGAACAACATCTTCTGAATACACCGTGTCGAATAGCTGAGCTGGCAAAAATATATCCACACCTGTACGATTGCTCGTGGAGAGACTTTAAAGATCCAGAGAAAACGTTTAATTCCTAGAAAGAAATTGCAACGAAGCTTGGTGTCGACGACCCGGAGTTATGCAAAAAGTGATGTAGAGAAACATCCGAGACAAGTTTTCCAAAGCCATGAAAAGAATGAAAGGAAAGAGTAAAAATATATAGTAGCAAGTACCTACGGAGCCCTGCACGTCACCTGTAGGAGAAAAAAAATCAGTCCGTGGCGACGGTTTTGCAATCCGTCCCCTCAGTTTATAAACCGTGCTCACAAATTCTTAAACTGTTCCCTCGGTTTAACAAATCGTGCCCAATCCGGTTTCCAATCCGTGCGCTCAGATTTTGTAAACCGTACCCTCGGTTTTTGAATCCGTACCCATGAATTCATAATCCGTGCGCACGCTTTCGCAATCCGTTCCCTCTGATTTGTAAACTCACTGATTTGTGACTCCGCCCCCACCAGCAGATTCATAGTATCCTATGAGACCATGATCCGCACTCACAAAATAGTCTTCTTTTTAGCGCTTATTTTACATTAATCACCAATAGGATAAGACACCGCTGCCTGTGTTTTATAGCCTAAAATAAACGCTAAAAAGAAGAATAGAAAATTCCCTGAATTTTCTCAAAAAATAAAAATAAAAAAAGGTAAAAAGCAATGTTATAATAGGCCTAATTATTTAATAATAAAATTAACAGTGAAGCGTGCATCTAACTCTGGGGGAAAAGCTAGTATAATAAAATCACCAAAATAAGTCTTCATGTTAAGAAAGAAAAGTACACAAACACATTTCCAAAACTGTAAAAGGTTATTTAAAAATAAAGCCTTCATTAATTATTTTATGACAAACATTTTTACTGTACTAAGTGCACTCATTTATTTAGCCTATAAATTAAAATAATAATAATAATAACTATTATTATTATTATTATTATTATTATTATTATTATTATTATTATTATACATGTTATGCATAAGAAACTTTTATCCAAAACGACTTACAAAAGAGGAACAAATTACTCCAGAGTCAGTCACAATGCCAGGTTTTTTCTACAAATGATAAACTGCCTTTAACTGTCATTTGTAATTATTGACACACTGTTTTCCTAATTAATGTTGTTCAGTTGCTTTGACACCCGCAATCTTTTTTGTTTAAAGCGCTATATAAATAAAGATGACTTTGACTTGACTTATTAAATTTGCTGTAGGCCTATTCCACATAATAATAGTCAATAAAACTGTATGTTAACACGTAGGCTACCTAGGAGCTTGCTGCATGAATCCATTAGTACAGTTTACAAATCCGAGGGAACGGATTGCGAAAGTGTGCACATGGATTATGAATTTGTGGGTACGGATTCAAAAACTGAGGGTACAGTTTACAAAATCTGAGCGCACGGATTGGAAAGGTTTTGAATTTGTGGGTACGGATTCAAAAAGGAACAGTTTAAGAATTTGTGAGCACGGTAAACTGAGGGGACGGATTGCAAAACCGTCACCACGGATTGATTTTTTTTTTTCCTACAGGTGACGTGCAGGGCTCCCGTAAGTACCGAATAAATGTGTTACAAATAAATGTTACACCATGCTGCTGCTGCTGTTCTTTGAATAAATGAAATGCCAAACGAATATACAATAATGAACCTTTGTTTTTATCAAAAGTAAATCATGACACCACATTAAATATGAAAAGGTGTAACAATTTATGAAGTTTAATAAAATAAATGAACACTAATAAAATAAAGTAACAAACTGACTCCAATATTTTTTTCCACATCATGCTAAAAAATTTCAGATTGTGAGCCATTCACACTTCCCATAAAGGACTGATTATGGAAATGGAATGGTTCTTTTGTATTGCAAACATGATACTTGACTCCGAACTGCTGCTAATCATTATTCTTTTGTCTATAATATTCTGACCATTGGGGCCTGCCTCACACCTAGATTGCCTACACTTCTTCATTTCATTGTTGTTTTGTTTTAAGGGATACGCACGAGCAGCGTGACACGTTTACATTAATCTACACCCTGCCTCCAGCAGCGCCGGGGTGTCCAAATGTTCGGAAACAGTATACCGTCGCTCAGCCTTTTCAAACTTCTTTTTGCCCCCAAACAAAGAATAAAAACGAACTTCGTTTGAAGTATATCGGGGCCTGTAATATAATGTCCCAGCGGGCAGCTGTTTTGGAGTTATATTGTTTCTTAAAAAAAAAATGTTGTCTATCATTTCATGTATTAAAATGGTTGTATTATCTTTAAATATGCAGGTATGATGAGGATGGGAGAGAATCTTTGGATCCTGTAGATCAAGACCTGAGTGACGATGATCCTGAAGCTTACGTCACTAACCTGTCCTACTACCACCTGGTTCCCTTTGAAACTGACATCTTGGAGTAACACAAACAATTCTGCATGGGTGGACTCTTACGGGGAGAACTGAATCCCACCTAAACAGTGCAGATCCAGCATGTAATTTCTGTCAAGTGATGGATGTGCCAGCAATTATATTTTCTGATTGGTAGTGTTTATAACGGCAGGAAAAGTTTGAATGCAGAGATCACTGCTAGCTCACTGCTTTGACTTTGTCCATCAGATTTGTTGGCCTGAGCCCAAAATGACACCATATTCACCAATGTGCCTCATTATTCAACCTAGAATCATGCTCTAGCTGTACTACTGTAAGGAAGAAATAAGCTGCTATTCCTGGTGTACAGATTGATGGTGGCCTGAAAGATTTGTTTAATTTTCTTTTATTTGTATATAAGTCCAGGCTGTACTGTTTTTAAGGTTGTAATTCATTTTTTTCAAGGCCCAATGCTCAGAAAACCTGCCTGAAAAATTTCTTCTTCAGAAAGAGTTTACAATATAACAATCCTTTGGCATTAGTGGATGATCTGCAGATCTTCCTGGAGAAAAAGATCCACATAAGGATTTATCAAGATAGACTATTATCTTGATATATATGCTATATGCTATTATCTTGATATATATGCTGTAAATTAAAATGCTGATTCAAATAGACAAAAACTGAAAAGAAAAAAATATAAAATTGCAAATTAATTTTATTAACTAAAACCTTTGATTTTGTTATGAAATTACTGCTTTATTAATCTTAGTGTTAAGGGCACTGTGGTTAGCAAAATTAAACTTGCAGATGAATAGAGTTGTCTTTCTTGTCAGAAAATTTAAATTGCTCTCAGAAGATAATTTTATTAGTTTATGACGTCTTTTCTACTGAATGACTGTGGACAGTAGCTGAACTTTGTTCTTTTCTCTTGAATACAAAGGGCTTGAACACTCACTTGGCACATGGCTCCTAGTCCACACCCACACACACACACACACACCCCCACACCCACCTACTTTGTAATAGAGCCACGTTTCCCTTCTACCTGTGAGAAAGTTCTGCGCTTTTTCTAGTTAACAAATTTTGTAGCTTTAATAATCCGCTCCAATTTTTAAAGCATACAAATAGGAAGAATAAAATGATCTGAACTGTTGGAGACTGGGTCAAGTAATTGTATTAGAGAGTATATTCATGTATTTTTGCAACATGAAAGTGATCTGATGCTTAATTTGTTTTATTCTTCAAGATGCACATGCTATATTTGAACATATCCTCTGACATGTCATATCCATCATGCCTAGCCATGAAATACTCCCTGTCTCACATATAAACCTGGATGCATGTGAGCAAAGATATCATTAATGTCTTATTGGACACAAAGTGCAAGAAGGATAGACATTGCTTAAAGTAATTGAAGTACATGGACATGACCAAATGCAGAGCATACTGCAAATCAGGTATGATACATATCAGAGAAAAGATCCTCAAGAGGTTATTTATGATCATTGGAATTTTGAGATGTTGATTTTTATAAGCATGGAAAATACTTCACATTGCCTGTTCTGTTATGATGTTCATACTTTTATATGCAGCATTATGTGAAGCAGTTTTGACCGCTGGGCACCACATCATGTATTGCTAATTATAGTCATTTGTACAGTATATACAGCTTGTAAATAATTTATAAATAACATGCCATTAAAGCTTTTGTATAGGCTAAACAATATTAAGTTTGTGTTATGATTTAGTTTGTTTTCTTCTTCAGAATTATCAGACTAGGTTATAATAAAAAGCCTGATCCTACAAAGCAACTTTAACAGAAAGATATTCAAAACAGCAAGTTGATGTGCATGCAGCTCTCAAAATATGATAACAAATAGCATCTATCTGTGTGTGTGTGTGTGTGTGTGTGTGTGTGTATATATATATAATATATATATATATATATATATATATATATATATATATATATATATGTATGTATGTATGTATTAAACTTGGATTGACTTGGATTGATTCGTAATTTCTTATTTCTGATGAGCTGCACTTAATGACAGCCACTATTAATTAATTAGTGTGTGCTGACACCTGCCGTTCACTCATAGTATTTTTAAACCGTAAGTTGTATAATATTACAAAAAGAGTGGATCAAAAGTTTGTGGTCCGTATGGATTATCTAACGGGTATATATATATATAGTTACTAATAATCAGCATTTAACCTGGTAAAAAACTCTTCTAATACACACTCAAAAGAGTACATACTTTAAGGGCGTAATATAAGTAGGCACAATGAGACAAAATCGGTGCTTGGCTTTTTCCTGCATTATGGCACGTGTGTGCGCTAGAGACAAATGCTGCGGCTTCATTGCAGAATATGCGTTGTGAGACACGTGCACATTGCTTGACAGTGCTTCCACTCGCTGTTATTGTAGTCGTTTACTTTAAATAAGCTTTCATTTCTTCCGTTTGGAATGCAGTACATTAGATGCACGAAACTCATGTACTGACAGACGTGCGCCTTGAGTTCGTTTGTCCTGAAGTTCGCGGCTGCGGTTTAATGCAATTGCATATATTTTTATGATACGAAATTGATGTAAACACAGTCAGTTGTGTTTTCAGAACAGGACAAGACATCTGATATGTGGAAATAGATCTGTGCATTAGTGTGAATGCAGTCTATTAAAGCTGCCAGTGTCTATGATCTCCTCAGTAATAATTAAATGGCAATAATGCTGAAGAAAAAAGAAAAACCCATAACTATGCTTATCTGTAAACTTTCAATACTTAAAGCACTCCCAAATACTGAAAGTCCTTTTTGTTTATAAGTTATAATTGCCCCCCCCCCATTACTTTATATTTGCTTGTATTTTTTGAAGCTATATTTACTTTTAATTCTTAACAATAATTAATTAATTATATATTAATTAATTAACATAATTATTTTAAAAAGTAGCCTGCTTATATAATTTAATAACAATGCACAAAATAAATTTGATATAATCGTGATGCATTAATCGTGATGTGATATCGAATTTAATTGAATCGTCGACATGATAATCGTAATCGGATTGAATCGTGAAACCAGTGCCGATTCACACTCCTAATTGTAAGTAGGCTACCAGTTTAAAAAATCCAAGTAGGCTAATCAAATCTGCCTATACATGAGGAGTCACCCATATAAAAGATGCTTGCCCTGTAAAAGTACATGGTAATATCACATTAACCTCTTAAGACCCTGCGGCAGGCCCGGCGCCACAAGCGGGCAAAAGGGGGCAATGCCCCCTCAGATCTGACTTGTGCCCCCTCTGTTTCAATTTTGTATTCATGGTTAAAAATAAAATGTTCAACCTTTTGAGTTAAATAATAATTTAACCTTATCCCCATGGGATTTAGATTGTTCAGTGTTGTGACTCGTGACATTACTGCCAGATTCAAACGTCTTTCGCGTTGGTTGGCGCTGAGCCAGATACGGACGAGCTCAACGCTGTCATATATCACAACTATGCAGTGTTTTCAACCTCATAATGTTTATTTTAGATTTCATACATTTAAATAGGCTACACATAAGCACTGGTAAAACAATAGCCTACATTTGGAGTCTGTGAAAGCAGCAAAAACAATCTATTCAAATATAATTTGCCAACGTGTGTTTTTCATATCAGATAAACACAGTGGAAGTAGGCTAACTATAAAGTTTAGTCTATTGTTATAAAGATTTTTAAATGACCAAACACACTCACTTACACATATTTTGTGAGATATTTCGGAATATAGGATAGTTGATGACAGTGGTAAGTAAGTTTGTGCCTTGAAAAATCTTACTTCGATATAAAACTTAAGTGTGAAAGGGTTAATTATTCATAATAAATGACGAACTGTGTGAAGGATAGCATTACAGTTGTTAGGGGTTTTATTATTGTGGCTCGAGCAAATATCTGTTACTTGTGATATTATCAGCAATTCAGTTTCAGCTAAAATGTGAAACTATCATATTCAAACAATGGCATAAGAAAGTATATGCAGCATATTTCAACCATAAAAAGCACTGCAACACTTGAGAGCACCAACATGAAGATGCCAGCAATTAAAGCAGCTGCAGTGATCGCACCAACCTCAGAGACAGCAGCACCCAGCAGAGTGCCCACCTGCGGCCAGCCCAAGCGGCAGTCCCGTCTCAACCCCAACCTCCTCCGCTGCTGCTGCCTAATGACCTCGGAACAGAAAGCCCAGTCCAGGTCTGCCTGCAGTCTCTGGTTACCTGCAGTTGCATATGGAGTGTTTTAGGGAGCGCTGTATTTAAAAATCTGTCATTGCAAAGCGAGATCTCAGTGTGTATTAATCATTCATGGTGTAATAAAGTTAAGCCCCCTTAACAATTTCACATGCCCCCTCAGTCATTTCATCCTGCAGCCGGGCCTGCCCTGTGGCCTCATATGAGGACATTATTTTTTTGTGAATTTCTTTGAGACTGTACATGCCACAGTTTTAAGTCTGGATGTCCTGTACAGAGCACATTCAGGGCTTTTCAAACATACCAAATGATTGGATGTTTCACCATGACCACTCCCTCTCCCTGCTCATCAAATATGTCTGAAATTAATTTAGTGACACGCTTATGGAGATATGATAATATTTTGTAATTATCATTTAAATCTGTCTAATTTTTATATTGTGTGTCATAGATCAACATCTCAGGAAAATGTTATGGGGTTTCAAATCAAAATATGACTTTCTGTTACGAAACAGGACGTTGATTTCATACATGTCCTCATATGAGGACACCGGGACTAAAATCATGTTTATTATGCATTTTGGGAGACACAGCAAATGAATAGGGAAATAAATTATGTTTCAATATTATATCAAATATTATATATTATTATGAAAATCTTGTCAATTATTACTCCCATTATTACACTTCTTTTTTCATTACATGTTGCCCCCAAAACACATTAATACGTAAATTAGATTTAGTTTATAGATAAATTATATATAATGAGAAAACCTGTTTATGGTCATTTTACACACATTTTGCAGAATGAAAAATGGTATATTGAATCATTCTGTTATAGTTGAGAATCATCTTAATACAAAGTTAAAAACAAACAAACAAACAAACAAAAAAATCTTGAAAACTAAAAATGTATTGGTGATTTAAAAAATCTGTTGTTTTTTTGCCTATCCATGTTCATTCATGTGTTTTTATTTATTTTTTTATTTTTTTAAGAAATTGAGTCCCGATTTCCTCTACTGAGGACATAGCATGACTTATGAATGAAATATCTTAATTTTTTACATTGTTTAGAGCATTAAAAATAATGTAAATACATGGAAAAAATATTTTTTTTTCCTAAAACTTTTGTCGAGGGTCGAGGTTAAGTCATTTTTTCAGAGCTTGGTCAATTATTGGGCTCGGTCTGCTGCTCCTCACAATAGCCTACATCACATCAGAAGTGGATGACTTTTATTTTGAAATATCCTTAAGTCGTGAACTTTATTTCTCAATTTCACTCTGTAACGCAATGGATCGCCAAATCACTGCTGTCCGTCCAGAACATCGATTTGACACTAATAACCTGAAAAGATATCTGTCAGGAAAACTTGACAGCTTTTCAGGCAACAGCACTTTAACTCTGCAGCAGTACAGGTAAGAAATTTCACAACACACATACTTTTTCAAGTGCACTTCATGCAAACAAAACGCACGTTTTGTTTGTTTGTTTGTTGTTCTATTTTACTTATTTGTTTTGAATAGAGCTGGGCAATCCAACCCAACGTTTTACATTGAGACTGCAGATAAACGCTATGTGCTCAGAAAGAAGCCTCCAGGAGAGCTGCTGCCCGGAGCTCATAAGGTAACTTAACGTTACTGTGTTCTGTACGTCGCTCATTGTATCCTTATACGGTATATTTTTGTATTGGTATATTGTTGTATTTTTGTATGGTTTATTACTACACCTGCAGTGTAGAGTTTAATGTAAGTGGAATGTTGAGTTTAAAATAGTTTATTTGGGTCAATCCAACGCTGTTGTGATCATGCAAAAAGGACTTTGGCACCAGCGACTGTCAAACTTGACAACACAACACAACACAACACAACACAACACAAATGTATATAAAGTTAATTGACCCCAGTGGTGAACTCAAAGTACAACATGTTCCTGGATCAACATCTAATAAACCAATAAGAATAAAAGGATAACTTTTAAGGAAATGTCAGTTTTGTCTTACGTTCTGGGTTGCTTCTACACCATTTTTAGTCAGCTATCATTTCCCTCTGATTTTAAGAATAAATTATGGGCAGGGTAAGGTTTAGGGGTAGGGATTGTGTTAAGTCTATAATTTTCTAAAGTAATGTTGACGTTGATAAACTTGTCTTACTTGGCAAAATCACGGCGACCGTGAAGCAGTAGAGGGAGACAGAACCAAAGTTTTTTTTTTTTTTTTTTTTTTTTTTTTTTATTATTTTTTTTTAATTTTTATTTTTTTTTTTTTTTTATTTTTTATGCCTATTTCACGTAAGAAAAACTGTATTTTTGTTTCAATCAAGAAGCCAATCTGCTGTCATAATATGTACTGGTTATTTGTTATGTCTGATTTTTCTATATTGATGATGCATCATAATTTCCTGGGATTACCAGACTCTGCATATAGAATTATATGTTCTTTAATAACATAAAACTGTATGTTAATTTCGATATCATTATTTACGGTGTTGCAATAATTTTGTTTCTCAGTTTCTGATAAGAATGAGGCAGGAGAGGTTTCTGTGAGAGTCTCTACCTATATATACCACATATAAAATGAACTTCACTGAAAGATTACGAGCTGTCTTATCTTTACCCAGAAGTTCTAAATAGCGCTCCATGCATATGGTCAACTGGGAGCACTTTTGTACTCTTTTGAATGGATAAAATATAGAAATCACTTTAATTTCCAAAAGAACCTAACCAGTTGAAAATGAAATGCTGGACGTCCCCCCTCGACACTCCCCAGACTCAGTAACCCCACCCCCCACCCCATTTCTAGCCCTCTGTGTGTTTATATATATACTTAAACTTAAATTTGTGAACATTTTTATTACTTTTGAAATAGCTTTTATCTTGAAATTAAGCTGAAATAAACTATAATTATTAGATAAAAGCTATTTCAAAAGTAATAAAAATGTTCACAAATTTAAGTTGGCGTTATACAATTGCTAAAAGGGGGGAAAAAAAAGCCAAATAGAAATATTAAAAAAGCAAAACCTAATAAAAATGACTAAAGCTCAAACAAAATTAATTAAATACAGGTCCTTCTCAAAGAATTAGCATATTGTGATAAAAGTTCATTATTTTCCATAATGTAATGATAAAAATTAAACTTTCATATATTTTAGATTCATTGCACACCAACTGAAATATTTCAGGTCTTTTATTGTTTTAATACTGATGATTTTGGCATACAGCTCGTGAAAACCCAAAATTCCTTTCTCAAAAAATTAGCATATTTCATCCGACCAATAAAAGTGTTTTTAATATAAAAAAAGTCAACCTTCAAATAATTATGTTCAGTTATGCACTCAATACTTGGTCGGGAATCCTTTTGCAGAAATGACTGCTTCAATGCGGCGTGGCATGGAGGCAGTCAGCCTGTGGCACTGCTGAGGTGTTATGGAGGCCCAGGATGCTTTCGATAGCGGCCTTAAGCTCATCCAGAGTGTTGGGGTCTTGCGTCTCTCAACTTTCTTCACAATTTCCCACAGATTCTCTATGGGGTTCAGGTCAGGAGAGTTGGCAGGCCAATTGAGCACAGTAATACCATGGTCAGTAAACCATTTTACCAGTGGTTTTTGGCACTGTGAGCAGGTGCCAGGTCGTGCTGAAAAACGAAATCTTCATCTCCATAAAGCTTTTCAGCAGATGGAAGCCAAAATCCAAAATCTCCTGATAGCTAGCTGCATGACCCTGCCCTTGATAAAACACGGTGGACCAACACCAGCAGCTGACATGGCACCCCAGACCATCACTGACTGTGGGTACTTGACACTGGACTTCAGGCATTTTGGCATTTCCTTCTCCCCAGTCTTCCTCCAGACTCTGGCACCTTGATTTCCAAATGACATGCAAAATTTGCTTTCATCTGAAAAAAGTACTTTGGACCACTGAGCAACGTCATCCAGTGCTGCTTCTCTGTAGCCCAGGTTCAGGCGCTTCTGCCGCTGTTCTGGTTCAAAAGCACACGCCTGTGCACGGTGGCTCTGGATGTTTCTACTCCAGACTCAGTCACTGCTTCCGCAGGTCCCCCAAGGTCTGGAATTGGTCCTTCTCCACAATCTCCGTCACACTCTTCTCATTGTGCAGCGTTTTTTGCCACACTTTTTCCTTCCCACAGACTTCCCACTATGATACAGCACTCTGGGGAACATCCTATTCGTTCAGAAATGTCTTTCTGTGTCTTACCCTCTCGCTTGAGGGTGTCAATGATGGCCTTCTGGACAGCAGTCAGGTCGGCAGTCTTACCCATGATTGCGGTTTTGAGTAATGAACTAGGCTGGGAGTTTTTAAAAGCCTCAGGAATCTTTTGCAGGTGTTTAGAGTTAATTAGTTGATTCAGATGATTAGGGTTAATAGCTCGTTTAGAGAACCTTTTCATGATATGCTAATTTTTGAGATAGGAATTTTGGGTTTTCATGAGCTGTATGCCAAAATCATCAGTATTAAAACAATAAAAGACCTGAAATATTTCAGTTGGTGTGCAATGAATCTAAAATATATGAAAGTTTAATTTTTTATCATTACATTATGGAAAATACTGAACTTTTATCACAATATGCTAATTTTTTGAGAAGGACCTGTATAAACAATACAATCAGTGATGAGAATTAAAATACAGTACATGTTTTGGTAGGGGATGACTGCTTTTTTAATTAAATATTACAAACCTCCAAAACATGTTTAAATGAGCACAGTATGTTAAATAAATAATAAATCATGATTCTCTTACCAGGCAGTGGATAAGTTGAATTATAAGGATATAGCCTATTGAGTAACAGTTAGGACTGTCAGTGAATTATTTCTTTCAAAATACATGATTGATGATCTTTAATCAGTTAAATAAACCAAAAAGCTAAAACTATTATTCATTTACATTACTTGAAATTAAGCTGAAATAACAAAATATACATATTAGATAAAAACAGTTTAAAAATAATAATAATGTTGACAAGGTTTAAGTTGGAGTACTACAATTAATAAAAGTTAAGTAAAAATAAATTTAAGCCAAATAGAAACATAAAAAAGCAAAACCTATAACAAAAAATTACTAAATCACAGACAAAATTCTAAAATATAAACAAAAATTTTAATGAAAGCTAAAATAAGCTGATTTAAAATGTAAATAAATACAACAATAGTATGTAAGTAATACAAAGCTAACACTGAAACAAACAGGACTTTTTTTGCTTATTTGATGTTAAATGTCAGTTATGTTCTAATGTATAATGTACTGTTTTATTTCTGTGAACAGTTTTATTTTAAAAAACAATAAAACAGTAGAATAATATCATTGCCATTATATCGTTGTCAGTCAAACAAAACATTGTCTTGTATTATGTGGTTACCTTTCGTTCACTCAACATAGCATCATTAGCTGATGCTATGGGGAAACTCTGTTTCTTCAATAATGCTGAATCACACTATTACATCGCAAAAGCCAAAGCGTGAGGCAGAACCAGCCACTTTATAACTTTTTGCAGAGAGCCATTGTCTCAGAATTGTTCTCCTTCATTCCAAAGCTTTACTTCGCTGCAGACATTCACACTTGAGAGGATGACGTAAATAGAAACTGCTCCCCTCCTGCAATCTGGCAGGAGGAAAGAATACAAAGAAATTGTTGCAGAAAGCAGGGGTGTAAAATACTTGAGTAATTTTTAGTGGTTGACCGGTAATGTTTTTTTGACAGCCGATGCCGATATCTTGGAAAGCAGGGTGGTCGATATAATTATATTTATTTGAATTAATATTTAAGAAATTTGAAATAATTAGAAAATGTATTAAAGAATAAATTTGTAAAATAAACATACATATACTTTTTAGATGACAAATTATTTTTCACAAATAAACATTTAATAAAAATATAATTAAAAAGGAAATAAACACTGTAACCAACAGAGCACTCAGTATTCTGGGAAGTTTGTGTGCATTGAGGATCATATTTTTTCAAATAAAGCCAAGGTAACATTTATTTTACATACAGCACACAGTGCAAATGACATGAATATGACAGTGGGCAAATGCATAAAGCACAGCATAATTTGAAATCACGAATTTAATGTGTAAAGCATTCAATTCGCACCGAAAGGATACACATGCACACTTCTCAAGATCTCACAACTGGATTCAACTAAGTTTATAAGTTTTGTGAAATGAAATGTTTATTAGCCATTCAAAGATTTGTTAAAATGCGTATTTGCTGAATTCTGACGGCAAACGAGAAAGTATCAATAATGTTTGCCTTTCTATTACTAATAATATAAATGCAATCGTTATAATACTTTTTTTTGTATACATTTTAGTCCCTTTGTTTAACAGTTCTATCTGATTATAGGCTTCAGATTTCTTGGCCTTTTTTCAAATGGAAGGCTGCATCCTGCGGAGGTCGCATTTATAGGCTGCATATGTCATAAAGAAGTTGTTATTTTAGAATATTAACAGTTATAAATTTGACCATTATTCTAAGTTAAGCGTAAATTGTTGTAATATACTTATGACTCGTGAATGTAATGCTCAGTTAAAGGGATAGTTCACCCAAAAATGAAAATTATGTCATTAATGACTCACCCTCATGTCGTTCCAAACCCGTGAGACCTCCGTTCATCTTCGGAACACAGTATAAGATATTTTAGATTTAGTCCGAGAGCTTTCTGTTCCTCCATTGAGAATGTATGTACGGTATACTGTCCACGTCCAGAAAGGTAATAAATACGTCTTCAAAGTAGTCCATGTGACATCAGAGGGTCCGTTAGAATTTTTTGAAGCATCGAAAATACATTTTGGTCCAAAAATATCAAAAACTATGACTTTATTCAGCATTGACTTCTCTCCCGGGTCTGTTATGAGCGCGTTCACAACACTGCAGTTTAGTGATATCCGGTTCGCGAACGAATCACTCGATGTACCCGGATCTTCTTGAACCAGTTCACCAAATCGAACTGAATCGTTTTGAAACGGTTCGCGTCAACAATAAGCATTAATCCACAAATGACTTAAGCTGTTAACTTTTTTAACATGGCTGACACTCCCTCTGAGTTCAAATAAACCAATATCCCGGAGTTACTCAAACAGTACACTGACTGAACTGCTGACCGAGCCAGATAACGAAGAAAACATTGACTCGTTCTCGAGTCAAGAACCGGTTGCATCGGTTTTCGGATCACCGGTAGTGATGGGAAGATCTGTTCTTTTCCGCGAACCGGTTCTTTCGGACAGTTTGATTCAATAAACCGGTTCACCAGTTCTTTTGCGCTCGACGTAATGACTTCATTGGCGATGATTGCCCTTGATTCAAGCCTTCGGTTTACCCGCGTTCATAACATTGATTCTGAACAGAATCAGTTCAGAATCAATCACCAAAAGAACCAGCTCGGTTCAGACGCGCTGTGTGTCAGTCTGCTTCACGCTGAAACACGCATGCGCAGTATCATCAGCTCCTCGGTTCTCGAACCGGACGCGTCCGACAGAAACGGTTCTTGACTCGAGAACGAGTCAATGTTTCGTTCGTTATCTGGCTCTGCTCGGTGTTCATCTTCAGTTCTCTCTTCACAGCAGTTCAGCCAGTGTACTGTTTGAGTAACTCCGGGATATTGGTTTATTACCTTTCTGGACATGGACAGTATACCGTACATACATTCTCAATGGAGGAACAGAAAGCTCTCGGACTAAATCTAAAATATCTTATATGTCTGGGTGCATCCGGGTAACTGAGCAAACTGTGATGTAGGTGCAAACATTCTATTATCTCTTACATATCTATTATGATTACATATCTAGTATGTTCGATATAATGTTTATTTGCCAAAACGCAATGAAACTGTGTTAATGGCATCTCACGGACCAAATATCAGCTCTGCTCAAATGGCAGCACAGCAAAGCAGATGCATTTACTCACTGATCTGTCTCAAACACACGAGCAGTGCTGTGTTGTAACTTTGTTGTTGAATAATTATGTAATTTCCCCTGAATGGAAGCACATGCAAAGACCATAGAATAACCAAGATGTGTCACTCCTATAGTTTTGAATGGGGAAAAATGCAACACTCAGTATGGTCGCTCTATCAAAATAAGCCCCACCTTCTAAATAAAAAAGCCAATCACTAGTCTGCAAAGTCATCGCATCACTGCAGCTGCCATTAAAAGTCCCGGTTGCTATAGAAATAGTCAGCGTTCTTGAGACGTGCACTTAGGACTGGTCATGCCTGAAAGGCATTTCAAAGTTGGCCGATAAGTAAAAAAAAAAATTTAATGGCCAAGTGAAATGACTTGCCTTAAAGGGATTTTGGCACGTGATACTAAACAGTGTTGGGTGTAACGTGTTACTAAGTAATGCGTTACTGTAATTAAATTACTTATCCACTGAAAAAGTAAGGGATTACTGCTCATTTTTAAGTAATTTAATTACAGTAACTTATAAAGTATTTGTGTTACATACAGTAAATCATTTCAACAGTTCTAAAATCAGTATTGAATTTGAAATCTAAATTTACCGTCTAAAGATAAAATTAAATGCAGCGTCTTTAACCTTTTGATCGTTTGAGTGTTTATTTTTTAGTTTTTGATTTTTAAATGTGAATTTTTAAATACTCAGATACAGGTAAGACTAAAATCAATCGAACCTAAAAAGGGCCTACTTTTATTTGTGTACACTAACAATAACAACAAAACATTGTGCTTTTGCAAAATAAACAAAACAAATAGGGTGCAATTTCTGCCGTCTATGTCTCCGTGAGCAACTTTCTACACGTTACAAACTCAGGGAATGTTTGGCACAGAGACATGAGAAATATGTCTACAGAAAGCTTTTGTCTACTTTTTAAATGAAAAAATTCAAATCAAAAACGAATATTATCTGATTATGTAATCCGTATGAAACTAAAGCGAGATACAGTCTTTCCTGTATCTGAGCTTGAAGTGTCTATTTTTAAATTGAACAAATTCAAATTGAAAAAGAATATTGTCTGATTATGTAATCCGTATGAAACTAAAGCAAGGCACAGTCTTTCCCGTAGGCCTATCTGAAAGCTTGAAGTGTCTACTTTTAATATGGAACGAATTAAAATCGAAAACAAATATTCTCTTATTATATAATCCATATGAAACTAAAGCGATGTACAGTCTTTCCTGTATTTGAGCTCATTATATGCAGTCACCTGCGTGCAAATACCCTCATCTAGATACAAAAAATAGATTAAAAAATAAATAAATCAAGATTCGTCTAATTTTCATCGTTTTTGAAAGAAGTCCTGCTATCTGGAATTTACTTCAGAAGAACAGCGCGATCTGACACGGCTTTATTCAGCAGAGAAGATAATTTATGTAACTTATACTTATCTACATTAGTTAACGTGTTATTTGTACATAAACCTGTACCAGGGCTCACAATTAATTGCACAGCCCTAACCTGTACAGATTTTACTAGTTGGGCTTTTCCTGAACATCTTGCCAAACTGTAATGTATTGTTTAAGTTTTCTTTAGCTTTTTTGTTATTCAGATATGTTATTATTCAGAGTATTTCTATTTGTTAACCAAAGAGGGTTAAAATTTTTTTAAATAATTTTTTTTAAATATTACACTTGTTTTAAAGCTAAAAGGCTAAACTATTCTATGTTTGACTCAAATTGAAAGAATAAAGAGTTTAATTTCTATTAAGGTTTATAAGGATTTTAAGATGTTGCCTAATTAGCTATTTGAATAATTAAGTTGCTTATTGAGTAACTAAATTCCTTTCTCAGACAGAGTAATTAGTAAAGTAATTTAAATACAATATTGATGATGTAATTAGTAATAGTAGTTTTTGAAAGTAAATTACCCAACACTGATGCCAAATGTAAATAATGACAAGCAGCATGATGTTTGCAATAAAGGTGTAGAAGATAGTAACACTAGCTTTGAAGCTGTTGTGTCCTCGGGGGCAAACGACTGTGCTGCTTCAAACAGTTAAAGGGATACTCCATCGCAAAATGAAAATTTTGTCATTATTCAATTACCCCCATGTTGTTCCCGTAAAAGCTTTGTTCGTCTTCGGAACACAATTTAAGATATTTTGGATGAAAACCGGTAGGCTTGAGACTGTTCCATAGACTGCCAAATAAATAACAGTGTCAGGGTCCAGGAAAGTATGAAAGACATCGTCAGAATAGTCCATCTGCCATCAGTGATTCAACCGTAATGTTATGAAGTGACGAGAATACTTTTTGTACACAAATAAAACAAAAATAACGACTTTATTCAACAATTCCTCTCCTCTGTCCCTCTCCAAATCAGCGTAGCTCCATTTGGACAAATCTGAGCAGTACGCAGGCGGCTTACACTCTTCTGTGTCAGCCACACCACAAGGATACGTTTTTTTACGTGTATTTACGCTTTGGTTTGAATGCTCCGCTGCCTAGCCATTGGTTCGTTTTTTAATACATTGCATGAACCACTGGCCGTGCAGTTTCACTGCGTGAATGAAAAAGGCTTCAGTCACGAGAAAAAAAGGCTTTTACCCATATGCGTCTAGCAACATGCAGTACGAGTGTAGAATCAAAAGGGAACCACAGTTTTATCTGGTTTATTCAACTTCCACTCGAGCCTTTAAACTTAAAAAATAAAGATTTGACATTTATTGTGATAATTATCATTATCAACTGATATGAAATTTTTTATTGTGATAATATTTTGGCTATATTTCCCAGCCCTCGCGGCTTGCTGCCATTGCAGCTCATCTGAGTTTTCTCCTAGCTTAAATGGTGTCACTGGCGGCCAGCTTACGAATGCAACCAGGAAAATGGCAGTAGGGAAACATTTATTTCTCGGGGAACCGCTTTGGTGGCTAGTCCATATTAACTGTTCTTATAACTACCCAGTGCGAAAGCCCCTAATGGTGAGCTTAGTGCTCGTCTGAGTGTCATGTTTTCACCTACTGCAGCATGTTACTACTGCCTGACTCCTGTATCAACTCATATTTAGATTTCCCCAGTTCCCCAGAGTATTTATGAGTAAGCTCTTGCTTGGTTGAAAGATTCTGAGGCAATGGTGCTCCACACAAAGTTATACAGTGTCTGACTCCGCCTTGCTCTTAAGCGGCATTGGATATTGCAATGCAATAGCTAGGTTCATTCTTTCCAGAGAAAGAGATGTCTCAATTTCTTCTCTCAGGGAACCATGGTTATGTTGAGTAACCTGAGACATTTTGTGCCTGCAGATAGATAGAGAGTATGCTGTTCAAAAGGCTCTGTATTCTGTTGGCTTTCCTGTTCCTCATCCTGTGCTGTACTGTACAGATACTCATGTCATCGGCACAGAGTTTTACATCATGGAACATGTACAGGTACTCATAGCCAGTAAATGTTAACTTCATTCAAATTTCATTCAATAAATTAATTAATATAATTTCTACATTGAGCCATATTTTAGTTGTGTGTATATAATATAGCCAAACTAAGGCATTTTTTTTAAGATTGTAATTCTCTTTGAGATGCAAAGTAACAGCTCTAGCTCAAGCTGTTAAAATTACACACTTGGCCAGAAGGGGGCAGGCAAGGTTGTTTTTTTCACTCCACTTATATCAGTCCATTTAGTTCTCATTTGTTTATGAATGGAGGGATTCTTTGAAAGATGATGATATGCTGTTAATGTACATCTGCACATCAGGGGCGTATATTCAGGGACTTGAGGCTCCCAGGGGTCAGTGTGGCAGAGAGGACAGCTCTGTATGTGGCTGCAGTGGAGACGCTAGCCAAACTTCACTCCCTAGATGTCAGTTCACTTGACCTCTTGGGATATGGGAAGGGAAAAGGTTATTGTAAGAGACAGGTGAGATGATAAAATCATCAATGAGCTATTGATTTGAAATCAGTATTTTAACTCTTATTATTCTTTAAAGCTACAGTCATCTTTAAAAAAAATAAATAAAATAATTTCTTACAGGTCTCCACATGGACAAAGCAGTACAAAGCCTCTGCCCACAAAGAGATACCGGCCATGGATAAACTTTCTGATTGGCTAAGCCACAACCTGCCAACCAATGACAATGAAATGTCCCTTGTTCACGGCGATTTTCGAATTGACAACCTGATATTCCACCCTACAGAGGTACTGATACTTGATATGTATTTACTATCGTTCAAAAGTTTTTTTTTTTTCATGTTTCACCAAAGCTGCATTTATTTGAAAAAAAAGAAAGAAAAATAATGATAATATAGTGAAATAATATTACAATTTAAAACTATTTTAATATTTGAAAAAAAAAAAAAAAGATCCCTGTGATGGCAGTCATTACCTCAGTCTTTAGTGTCACATGCTACATTTTTTTTCAGGATTCTACAGGATAGTTTAAGATTTAATTAAGAAATCTTTTGTAGTTGATCATTTGAATGTTTTTGAAAGTATTAGTTTCTTTAAAGTCTTTTTTGAAAATGTATAAACATTTGTAGAACACAATATAAAGTATGGAAATTCCTCCATAGAATCTTCGTAACTAACTTTAACGGGATTAACGGGATCTCCCTTCTGCTGTTTCTTATGTCGTATGCCCTTCTTTCTTTGTCAGACCACAAAAAGAGAAATTTAAAGATTGCCCCGCTCATACTCATCCATATTATGGCAGTGAAAAGAGACCGGCAACAAGCTATTAAAAAAAGATGCAAAAGTGATCTTGAGTAATCTTGAGAAGTAATCTTGATTTCTTGCAGCTTGTGTGCTTTTCTGGGCGAGTTGGAGTGAACTGCATAGTGCATAGAAACCAATGCCCAAGGTCAGGATTTTTGTTAAATAACACATTAGCGGTACAACACCCACACAATACTTGGAAGTATAAGACAAGTGTCGCATGGGACTATTCTGTGATAATTTTGTGTCTTTTAATAGCTGGTTGCTATTTACTGGCATATATATTAAGATATATATGAACAAGCACAAATGGGACATTTCTTTAAATTTCTTATTTTATGCTCTGAAAATGAAAGAAGGGTATGTGGTATTAGAACAACACAAGGGGGAGTAAATGGTGGCTTAATTAAAATTTTCTAGGGAACTATCACTATGTAAAGAGAAATGTTTAATGATTACAGTGGTGTTACCTTTATGGATTTAAACAGATACTTAAGGCTATTCCAGCTTCCCGTCAGTAAATGATTTATTACAAAGAGAATTGCAAAGATCAAGTAAATCAAAACTTACTGGCAGAGCAAGTCTTTAATTAACCTCCAATTATAATGTCACAACTAAGCCTATTAAAACTCTACTTTTCCACAATTGTGTGGAAATGATTGGTAATTTATATACCAATTTGTGTTTCTGTCAGTCAAACCAAAAACTCTGTTCCTCCCATAAAATAATTCCTTCTTTTTGTTATTTGAAAAGAAATGTACTGGATGTTTACTGGATCTGGATCTCCTGAAAGCTTTATTGTCTCTCTGCAGGCTCGGGTTTTGGCTGTACTGGACTGGGAACTGTCCACTACCGGACAGCCATTAGCAGACTTGGCCTACTTTCTCATGCCACACTATTGGCCCAGTCACTACAAAGTCATCAGCACAATGGGTGGAGT
Source organism: Cyprinus carpio (assembly GCF_018340385.1). Taxonomy (NCBI): domain Eukaryota; kingdom Metazoa; phylum Chordata; class Actinopteri; order Cypriniformes; family Cyprinidae; genus Cyprinus; species Cyprinus carpio. The sequence continues at coordinate 8,051,883 of NC_056620.1, forward strand.
CACAGGAGTGAAAGGTGGGGCATCTCTTTTGTTGTTGTTGTTGTTTTTAAATTTTATTTATATTTCTGTGTAATTTTTGCCAGTACTGGTATTTTCTTAATTAGGGGCCAAGCACCGAAGCTGCATAGTCACCTATTATTAGGGGCCAAGCACTAGTGTTGCTTTCGTCAACGAAAATTATGACTAAATATCATCGTCAACAAACCTTTATCACGTGAAAAAAACGAGACGAGACGAGACGCAACGTGAATATTGGTCATGTGACGATGACTATAATAAGATGTATAATGCAATATTGTTGACGAATAAAAACAAGACTAAATGTGGTTTACAAAATAAAAACTATGCTAAAATGTCTCTTCATTTTCGAAAACGTTGACGAAAACGAGACGAAACGAAACGTTATGACGTTATTTTGTCTCGTTTAGTCGTTATTATTATTATTTTGCAGTATTTCTGTTTCCTGCATCTCACTTCAGGGCTGCATCAGGTCGCACTGCGCAGACACGACCGACGTCACTTCCTCACGGCATTATTAAGAAGATGACAACAAACAAAGTTAAGCAGGATTTATACTTTCACCTGGCTCCACTGACTGCGAGCGCACCTTCCGAAATGGACGAGGCTTTTATACTTGTCGCATTCGCAGTTTTACTATTCTTTGAAATGACAGGGGAGCTACGAGAAGTAATTGTCCTCTAAAACCATTGGGAGTCACCGGTGAGAAGTAATTTGCCAGTATGGCCAGTACAAGTCTTGTGATGAATGAGTTGATGAATTAATCATTTCTTTATGTACAAACTTAAAACATTATTAAACTATTGGCTGTATTTCTCATCAAACACAAGACAACTTTAAGCAAATAATGTATAATTAATATCTAAATTAATTCTAATTCTATTTTATACTATAAAAAGAAAACATACTTCAAATAAGAAGCCTCGGACAAACTATGCAAAAATAATTTTCCCCTTCACCTTATGGAGTTTGAACTTCATATTAAACTGCTTTTGTTTTACACAAACGCCAACACAGACGTGCATGTTCGGCTAGAATTGCCCTGAACTCGTGCATGTTCGGATGCAGAGTTATGCGGAAAGTTACAAAAAATGCCGTGCACTCCGCCACAAGAAATTAGTTATTGCTCACCCAAGCGAACTTGCGGACACGTCGAGTATACATCAGCCTTGACACAGAAAGGGACCGATGGTCAGCGGTTCGTCTTTGGGAGAAAAATTAGCAGATTTTATTTTATTTATTGTTTTTATTTATTTTATTTAAATGTATGTGTGTGTACTTCTAACATGTTTGGTTGGTAAAATAAATTTTGTAAATTCAAATCAGAGTGTCTTCCGTGTCTGGAATGGATGTATTCTTGAGTCTATAAGGTAACAATAATATAATCAGATAATCTTGTTTGAAATGGGTTCGTCTAAAAGAAAATGTTGGTTTCGTCTATACTACTACGTACTTTTATTATATTGACTGGGTTAAATAGAATGGCATTACTAAAAAGTCATCCGTTTTCGTCGACTAAAACTAGACTAAATGTCATCAGTTTTCATTGACTAAAATGTAATCAGTTTTCGGCGACTAATACAAGACTAGACTAAAAGGAGTATGAACGTGACTAAAACTAATAAAAACTTAAATGACAGCTTCACACAAAGACTAGACTAAAACTAAAATTAAAATAACACTACCAAGCACCGAAGGTGCTTAGGCACCTATTGTATCCGTTAGGATTCTTCTTCTTCTTTTTCTTCCTTTTTCTTCTGCCGCAAAGTCTATGGCAGCCCATAGAACTGCTTGCGGGAAAGTTGTGAAATTTGGCACACTGATAGAGGACAGTGAGAAAAGTCACCATTATCTCGAATAATGCACGAAGGAATTCTACGAAAAGCATGTAAAAATGGATGTGAGGGTATATCTCCCCATGGTTTGGCATATTGAGACCAAATAATATACGTGACCTGAGACTACCTGCAGTTTTTCAACGCAGTGCCCCCTAGTGGTCAGGAGATATAAAAAATGCATATTTTTGCTTATAACTTCTGAATGGTTTGGCCAAAAATCACAAAACTCTTTCCGTCTTTTTAGATTCGGTGCATCATGCCGAGTCAAACCATACCAAATGTTTCCATTTCAGCCATTTTGGGCATCAGCCATTTTGAATTTTGTCAAAAAATGAAATATTTTAAGAATGTTTAGACTTCATTACGAAAATCGATAGGCATCTTCGGCACCATGCCCTGATGGCACTCAAAAAGTTTTGGCGCCTCGCCACCTTGTGGTCAAAAGTTGTAAAGCAATTTATAAAAATGCTAATAACTTTTGCATACATTATAATATTGTAATGAGACTGATGTTGATAGATTCTGCTGATCATGTCGACAACATTGATACCAATATTGCTATAATTGGCTGAACTTCCTGTCTGCCATTTTGATTCATGTTGAAAACCTACTTTTTAGAACTCCTCCTAGACGTTCATCCGATTTCCACCAAATTTGGCTCGAATCATCTTCAGACCTCACTGGCAAAAAGTTATGGATTTCGTGTCTATATACAAAACGGTTCACATTTAGCGCATCAGCGAATTTGTTGGAAAGATACCAAAATGCATCTGATGCTGTATCTCTGCCAAGGTTTGACATATTTACACCAAACTTTGTATGTGCCATTGTCACGTCAAACTGGTCACGCCACATCAATTTGGTAACAGCTCCACCTATTGATCTAGAGTAATAAACCATTCATTAATTCTTAATTATGCAATTTTCAAAAATGCTAATAATTGCATTGACCTATTGTAATGAAACTGGTCTCAAAATATTCCTTTGGTCATGCTGACAACATACATATCAATTATGTCATAATAAGCCGAACTTCCTGTCGGCTATTTTGATTTATTTTGTTGAAATACTTTTTTTTTGCTCTTCTAAAAAAAATTTTTGTGTTATTTTCTATAATATAGTGTAATATTATTTTGAGTTTTTTTTGAGAGTGTTTTGTGTTTTTTGTTTTTATATGTGGAACCATTTCCGTACAGCGCTGCTACAAAATTTAGGCATGGTGACAAAATGATTCTAAGGCTATATCTCTTCAAAGCTTTGACGTAATGACACCAAACTTTGTGTGTGCCATTTTCACCTCACACAGAACACACCAAAATGATTTGATTACAGCGCCACCTATTGGCCAAATGTGATAAGCCAATTAATCACATTGATTTTTCAGCCATTTTGACAAAATTCAGCCTAAAATGGCTTCAATTTCTCATTTCTGCAGTTTGTCTGATGCTTGCTTCTGTAGTGCTTGGCCCCGTAATTGCGGCTTGCAGCTATATTTATTATTCTGCTTCTTCTTCCGCCGCAAGTCTATGGCAGCCCATAGAACCGCTTGCGTGAAAGTTGTGAAATTTGGCACACTGATAGAGAACAGTGGGAAAAGTCACAATAGCGAATTTGGAGTCTCTAATTCTAACTCTCTAGCGCAACCACTTGTCCAAAATTGTAATTTCTATATGCTAATAATTTTTGAACCATAAGACACAGAAGGAAAAAAAAAATTCACTGAATCCTTGGCTCATGCCGAGTCGAATGAATACCAAAAATGCAAAAATCGCAAGGTTTAGTTTTTTCGTTATATATAATTGTTATAATAATAACTGACACTACCTGTAGTGTTTCGGCACAGTGCCACCTAGTGGTCAGGCGATATGACCAAATGGCTATTTTTGCTAATAACTTCTGAATGGTTTGACCAAAAATGACAAAACTGACCTCTTTAAATGGGGTGCATCATGCTGAGTCAAACCATACCAAATGTTTCCATTTAAGCCATTTTGGACGTTGGCCATTTTGAATTTTGTCAAAAAATGCAATATTTTAAGAACACTTAGATTTTGTTATTATGAAAATCGGTATGCATCTTCGGCCCCATGCCCTGATGGCACTCAAAAACTTTGGGCGCAGTGCCAAATCTTAAAATGGTTTTAATTACTCATTCCTGCTGTTGGTCTGAAGCTTGCTTGTTTAGAGCTTGACCCTGTAAGCCCCTAGAGCCGCTTGCGGGAAAGTTGTGAAATTTGGCACAGTAATAGAGGACAGACTAAAAACTAACCATAGCAAATTTGAAGTTTCTAACTCAAACTCTCTAGCTTCACCACTTGTTCAAAATTTTAAAAATGTTATGCTAACTTTTGAACCCTAAGCCACATAAGAAAAATTATTTTTTTCCTCTGAATCGTTTTTCAAGGCTTAGAATATATGGTTGACCTTTCATTCTTCAGGTCAACCATATATTCATGGAAAAAAAAAAAATCGGTTTGAATAAGGAAAACAATAACTTTGCCATGGTATCCTTTCAAGTGTTAAAGTTGCCATAGTCATTGCATGTTTTGCATGTGCTGCCCCGGCCCTGGAAAAAAGCTCAGGCTCAGGATTTTTTATTTATTTTTTTGCTTTAACCCCCGATTAATCCATACGTTGCTTTTGAACAGGAATTCCCTCTCCAGATGACCTTATCTCCATTTACTGTCATCGTCGAGGCATCCCAAACTCTCTTCCCCAGCAAAACTTCTTCATTGCCATGGCTATTTTCAAAATGGCTGCAATTGCACAGGTATTGAGTTTAAAAGTTAATGCAGACCATGTCAAGCAATTGTGGTTAAAACAAAGTTAAACTGTGCCAGTCAGATATAGACATTCAATGATACGGAGAAGGTAAATTCACCTGCTGCAAAGGGGCAGTTTTTATTTCACAAAATGACAGTTAAAGCTATTGTAGATATATTTATCCAAGCTTATTACATGAGTTCTTATCAAATTATGAAATTAATTGATATGAAATATGTAATATGTAAATATTGTATGTTGAAGTATTTATTATTTGAGAAAAAGAGAGTTGAGTGCTAAGAGAGACATGAATCTAAGCACGTCTATATATCGTTCAACAATTTGGGGTTAGGAAGATTTTTTTTTTTAAGAAATTAATGCTTTTATTCAGTAAGGATGTATTAAATTGATCATGAGTGACAGTAAAGACATTCATATTTGCCATCACAGGAATAAATTACAGATTAAAATATATTAAAATTAAAAACTGTTATTTTAAATTGTAATTGTATTAAAATATTTATTTCAAAAACATTAAATCTTACCAACTCCAAACTTTTGAACACTTTGCTAGTGTAAGCAGGAAAATCATTGGTTGGGACAACAGTTAATTATAGGCTACTTGTTAATGGGCATTATACAAATATATTTTTCTGCATTAAAGACAAGTCAGATTCAAGTATCCCTGAACCATGTAACAAAATGAGAGAAGTGTATTTTAATAAACATATTAATTGGAGGCTGATGACTTTACTCCCAGAATGCCAGTTGTGTAGTTCAAGGTAAGGCAAGGCAAGGCAAGTTTATTTATATAGCACATTTCGTACACAATGGTAATTCAAAGTGCTTTACATAAAAGAAGGTAAAATAATCATGAAGAAAAATAATTACAAAAATAAAACAAGCAATTATAAAAACATAAAACAAGCAATTTTAAAAACATAAAACAAGCAATTTTAAAACATTGGAAATGATTTAAAAATTGACTTATTTAAAATGAATTTAAAACAGATTAAAAATAGAAAATGATTTTACATAGAATACAGTGAATATGTAAAATACAGTGCAATCAATTCGGACATCGCACAGTGCTCATTCAACAAATGCACAGCTAAACAGATGAGTTTTGAGTCTAGATTTAAATGTGACTAATGTTTTAGCATATCTGATCTCTTCCGGAAGCTGATTCCAGCTGCGGGCGGCATGGTAACTAAAAGCGGACTCCCCTTGTTTTGTGTGAACCCTTGGTATTTCTAACTGACTCGATCCTAATGATCTGAGTGGTCTGTTAGGTTTATATTCAGTGAACATATCTGCAATATATTTTGGTCCTAGGTCATTGAGTGATTCATAAACGAGTAAAAGTACTTTAAAATCAATCCTAAATGTAACTGGAAGCCAGTGTAAGGACCTGAGGACTGGTGTGATATGCTCAGATTTTCTGGTTCTAGTCAGAATCCTGGCAGCAGCGTTCTGGATGAGCTGCAGCTGTCTAATGGTCTTTTTGGGAAGGCCGGTGAGGAGACCATTACAGTAGTCCACCCTGCTGGTGATAAAGGCATGAACAAGTTTCTCTAAGTCTTGACTGGAAACAAAACATCTAATTCTTGCAGTGTTTTTAAGATGATAGTATGCTGATTTAGAAGGCATGAACAAGTTTCTCTAAGTCTTGACTGGAAACAAAACATCTAATTCTTGCAATTCCTGACTTGATTTTTAGTTGTTAGACCCCTAGATTCAAGGTATGCATTCACCTTGAAAACTTCATCTTTGTTTCCAAATGCAATAAGTTTTTTCCTTGTTTAACTGAAGAAAGTTCTGGCACATCCAACTATTAATTTCATCAATACATTGGCAGAGGGAGTCAATGGGGCTGTAGTCATTTGGCGATAAGGCTAGGTAAATCTGGGTATCATCAGCAAAGCTGTGATAGGCAATTTGGTTCTTTCTCATTATCTGACTTAGTGGGAGCATATACAGGCTAAACAAGAGCGGTGCCAGAATTGAGCCTTGTGGGACTCCGCATGTCATGGACGTCCACTTAGACTTATGCTCTCCTAGACTCACATAATAACCTCTCCCTTCTAAGTATGACCTGAACCATTTGAGTACCATCCCAGAAAGCCCGACCCAGTTTTCCAGTCTCTCTAGTAGTATGTTATGATCGACAGTGTCAAACGCAGCACTGAGATCTAGCAATACCAGCATTGATATTTTACAAGAGTCAGAATTTAAGCGAATATCATTTATTATCTTAATGAGCGCTGTCTCTGTGCTGTGATGCAGTCGGAAACCAGATTGAAAATTGTCCAGGTATCCATTTGAGTTTAAGTATTTGTTCACCTGATTAAAAAACTACCTTTTCTATAATTTTGCCTATAAAGGGAGATTAGATATTGGTCTATAATTGCTCAAAATGGTGTTATCAAGATTGCTCTTTTTTCAGGAGGGGCTTTACAACTGCAGTTTTCAGGGAGTTTGGAAATGTCCCAGAAAGAAGTGAGGCGTTCACCACTTCTAAGAGATCTGCTTCTAAACAGTTAAGCACACTTTTTAAAAAAGATGTGGGAAGTGTGTCAAGATAGCAGGTTGACGATTTTAGGTGCTGCACTATTTCTTCCAAAATTTTGCTATCAATTGCTTCAAAAATAGACATAGTATCTTTTTGATATTGCGTCCAGATCTGTCTGACCTCTGCATTACTTGAGGATGTGCTAATTGCCTTCCTGATATTAATGATCTTCTCAGAAAAGAAGGAAGCAAACTCATTGCATTTGCTAACTGAGAGCATTTCAGTGGGAATCTGACTTGGGGGGGTTTGTCAGTCTCTCAACAGTGGCAAAAAGAGTACGAGTGTTGTTTAAGTTACTGTTTATAAGGTTTGAGAAGAAATTCTGTCTAGCTGTGGCTTGTTTCACATTAAAAGCATGAAGGCTGTCTTTATAGATGTTATAGTGAATTTCAAGTTTTGTCTTCCGCCACATCCGCTCGGCTTTTCTGCATTGTCTTTTCATACTCTGGACTGCTGTTGATCTTCTCCAAACTGATTTCTGTCTGTTTGTTTTCTTACTGACTATTATTGGAGCAATATCATCAATAACATTCTTAACTTTTGAGTTAAAGGAATCAAGGAGAATATCAACAGAGTCTGCAGAAATGCTTGGTGTTAGAGATATAGCCTCCATAAACCGCACACTAGTGTTCTCGTTGATGCATCTCCTTCTGACAGAGACAGATCTAGATTCAGTGGTAGCAGAGATCAATATATCAAAGAAAATACAGAAGTGATCAGATAGTACTACGTCCTTAATAACAATGGATGAAATGTTTAGACCCCTACTGATGATTAAATCTAGAGTGTGTCCACCTTTGTGTGTGGGTCCATGCACATGCTGAATCAGGTCAAAAGTGTTTAGAACCGTTATCATTTCTTTTGTAATTTTGTTTTCTGCATTATCTATATGAATATTAAAATCCCCTGCAATAGCAAAACAATCAAACTCTGAGGAAATCATTGATAGCATTTCTGTGACCTCTTCAACAAAGGCTGGAGAGTATTTTGGAGGCCTGTAAATAATGATAAACAGAATGCGTGGAGCACCTTTCAGCACAATCCCTAGATATTCAAAAGACAAGTACTGACCAAATGACATTTGCTTGCATTGATAGACATCTTTAAATAGAGCAGCTACACCTCCACCTCTCCTAACAGTCCAGCAGACACTCATGAAAGTAAAGTTAGGAGGGGCTGCTTCATTGAGGACTGTTGCACTGCAGCTGTCTTCTAGCCATGTTTCATTTAGAAACATAAAATCCAGATTGTTTATGGTTATAAAGTCATTGATTAGAAATGATTTATTTTTTAGTGAGCGAATGTTTAAAAATGCTAACTTGATGGCAGTACTTTGTGTCTTTACATCAATCTTAGTTTGATGCATTATAGGCCGCAGATTAGATGAGTTTGCCCTTGAGCTTGAAATGACCTTAGACTTTCTATCACGTGATAAAACTGAAATTGAGAAAGCTACAGGCACACTGGGTTCACTTGTTCTGTAAACATTTGTGAATGTTGCTGCTATTATAGCGGGGACCCGACACATATCACTGAGAGCTGCTATCAGTTGTTTTTGGTTCACCTACAGCAGATGGAGGGTTTGGGCCCTGGCGTTGTGGCAGCGGTCGGAGAGCTCTCACAGGAGCAGGGCCCACAGGCTTTGGTGGTTGGGGGGCCCGCCGTTTTTTTGGTGATATTTGCGAGCTTGCAGCGAATGAGTGAGAGAGTTTAGTCCCAGCATACACCAATTCCTCCATTTTCTGTGAGAAGCACAGAAGTGGAGATGCTGGAGAGAGGGATAATGTGTCCGGTGAGAGGGCCTGTGTCTCTGGTGTTTCCAGTGACTGTGATATGTTGTCCTGGCTTCCCTGGCTTCCCTGGATTCCCTGGCTGTTTTCCAGAAGGTCGTCCTTGGGTGCTGAGTCTTGTATCTGTTTTGATACATCACAGTCTGTCTGTGAGGAGCTCTGTGGGCAGGGCTCAGCCGGGATAGTGTCCATCAGCAGTGCTTGTTGTGGCTGGATGGGTGTTATCAGTGTCCTTGTGGGATATGTCAACCACATGATGACTCGGACCTGGTGTGTGTGTGCTGAATGAATTGACATACTCTGCTGAAGGATGGCGTAAGCAGAAGTAGATATTGTCCTTAAGCACTCTAGCTCAAAGTTTGTTAGGGTGGAGGCCATCCGGTTTAAACAGTTGTCTATGGCCCCAGAACAGATTGAAGTTGTCGATGAAATTCACTCCTTTTATATTGCAATATCTTTGTAGCCATGTGTTTCAGCCCAAGCAACCGTGAAAACATATTTGTTCCCCTTGCTGGGAAGTGGTCCACTGATGAACGACTGAACTTTGAGTCTTCGAAGTGTTTCAAAGAGTTCACTGAATCCTTCTTAAGGAGTTCTGACTGCTCTTTCCGAATATCATTCTATCCCACATGGATGATGATTCGATTTGCAGTCTTGTGCTTCATCAGAATGTTCTGAAGTTCCTTGTTCACATCAGAAACCGTTGCTTGAGGAAGGCAGCATGTTGTTGTAGTCCTGCTACTGATGTTTCTGATAATAGAGTCACCCACTATCAGAGTCCTGGGCTTGGCTGCGCTCTGAGCTGAATGCCGCTGTCTGCTCGACCTTGAGTGCCTGTTAGTAGCAGTGTTAGCTGCTGGTTGATCCGATACATGTTTAATCACATTTGGGGATTCCTCACCCACATTCATTAATGCTTCAAATCTGTTCTCAAGATGTATAGGGGGTGGCAGAATACCAGTATTCACAAGCCTTGTCATAGTCGAATCTGGGGTAGAGGATGTTACAGCAGCAATACGAGAAACTCGTGACAATCTGATGTCTCGTGTTCTTTTGGGTCTTGCTCCCTGTTTGTGCCATCGATTAGTGTGGCGATCAGTTTCGGCTTGTTCCTCTACACTTGGTATAAACTGTTGAGATTCAGAAGATTCATGGGACTCACCGGCTGTATGCTGAGAGGGTCCATGACGACGGTCTGCTGAGTGTTCCGCCTGTTTTTGGAAGTCCAGCGAGTAACTTTGTTTCAAGAACCACAATCCTTTGTAGAAGTTTGCAGCAGTTCATGCAACAAGTATATTCAACAGGAGGCATTTTCTCTCTGAATGTAGGCAGTTGTATTCCCGTCTCCGGAATGTAAGCTGCTGGCAGTGGGAGGCAAAGTCTTCTTTTTGTAGTAAAATTCCAGTCCCAAAGAGTTTTTAGTTTTAGTGTTTGTGGCAAAAATCTGTTGTTTGAGCCCTGTGCTGATCTGCTGAAGTAAAAATCTTAGAAAAATCTGAGAAAAGTACAGAAATAAGAAGCAAAGCGCAGAGCAGAGCAGTAAGCTAGAACGTCCGAACGGTAGCAAAGCCGGAAGCACAGGTAGGAAAAAATTGGTAAACCTTGTGTTGATTTTGTTTTTTTGTAAAGTTTTGTTATGAGCAGAGTTTTTGTGATGATTTTTTTCTCTGTGTCAGGAAAGTACACAGTGTATAAACTTACTAAGTACTTTTTTGTTTCCCAATTTTAGGGGATCTATGCAAGGCATTTGTTGGGCAATGCCAGTTCTCTTAATGCAGCTGAGTTTGAAGAGAGTGTGGAGCCCTTAGCTGAGCTGGGTTTACAGATCGCCCTCAGGTACAAAATCACAATCTTAACTCTACATGCACATTAGAGTAAATACCTGCATGACAGATAATTTGTTAATGATTATTTTCAGGTTTTCTAAAAGACATTTTAAGGATACATTTCATTATTAACCAGTTTTGTTTAATAAGCAATCTGTGTTTTGGTTGTATTTTTGTGGCTTATTTTTGAGGTTGTTTCGTTAGAATCAGAATATGTAATTAAAGGTGTTCTCATGTAAGCAGGGTATATGATTATTGTTTGTATTTTTATTGTCAGGGTATGTGTTTTAAAATTTTAATTATATGTAATTATAAATGTTGATAATATTTTATAAAGGATGCATTTTTTTATCTGCAGCTCCACGTTAGCTATGCCAATCTCTGATGAGCTGTTCATGCTGTCACCCAAAGGTCAGGCTGTCCTTCAGCATGTGAAAGAGTTCATGATAAAGCATGTACTTCCTGCCCAACAGGTCAGCACTGCCATCATCTCTGTTGGACACGCCTCACGTTAATACCATGAGTACATAAAGATATAAAATTATAAATACTATAAATTATAAATACTTAAAAGTGAAAGGTAAATAAAAAATTACTAAATAATGATAATGATTAAATAATTAAAAAAGATAAAAAGATTAATAAATCTTCATTCAAAATAAAAAGATTATTATCCCCCCCCCTCAATATTTCATTATGTTTTTAGGAAGTAAAAGAGTACTACGCCAAGCACAAAGACACACCTGAGAGATGGCTCACACCTGCTGTAATGGAGGAATTGAAGGTGATGATACATACAATCATACATTATTTACATATAGTATCATCATATCATGTCATATAAGTAAGATTTTAAATAGTTAAATGAATTATTAGTTTTTCATCAAGGATGCCTTAAGTTGATCAAAAGTGATTGCTATTTTTATTTCAAATAAACGTCGTTGTTTTGAATTTAATATTTATCAAAGAAGTCATGGTTTCCACAAAAATATTAAAATAAATTAAACATGAAAATCAGTTATTTTAAATAATGATACAATTTCACATTATTAAAATTTTACTGTATTTTTGTCTTGGTGAACAAAATGTAAGAAAATTATACAAACTCAAAACTTGAACACACAATAATGCATCTGATTAAACTGTAGTTGGGAGGATGTTCTTTGTATGTATTAATGAAGTCCTTGTGAGCAGGCAAAGGCTCGAGCTGCAGGCCTGTGGAATTTGTTTCTTTCTGCTGAGAGTGGCCTCTCTCAGCTGGATTATGCTCATATTGCAGAGGAGACCGGACGCTGCTTCTACGCCCCCGAAGTCTTCAACTGCCAGGCCCCAGGTGGGTGTGTGTTTCTTCATAAGTCAGAAATGTTACTGTTTTTATGGAGCTTTTAGATTATGGCTTTAAGGTTCTTAAGGTACATTCATACTTAGGGTTTTATACTGCAGAATGATAAAATAACATGAATTATACACAGATTTACAGCTATAATTAGTTTTTTTTAGATAATGTGATTCTGCCATATTTATTGTAAGTTATATGTCACAAGTTTGTGTTATGTAGAAATCCTCTGTTTACAACAAAAAAAATCTTTATCAACGCTACATCTATATATGCAATAGGTTTTGTCAAGTTTTACACACCAGCATTGTATAGAAAGTATAAATGGTTTAAATGGTAGCACTAATATGTAAAATTGTTCTTCTTCTTATATGTAAAATTTTTCCCTTATGTGACATATGGCAGAGTGAAATGGCTTCTTGAAAAAAAAAAAATAAAAAAAAAAAATAGTAGCGCAGGACTTGAATTTGTTCTTCGGGATTCGATTGTTGAATCGTTTTGATTTGCCAATTGCTGCAATTTCATGTTGGTGACAGGTTGTTGGAGGGAAGGGATTACTGACCCGCCCGATTGCATACAGTATGTTAATTATTATGAGGGTACATGATTTAAAATGATGTGAACAAATAAACCATTTATAACAAACACTGCAACATTTCAGAAAAGTATAAGAAATCTCCATTTTGATTCGACTGTATAACTCTCTAACAGACACTGGCAATATGGAAGTTCTGCACCTGTTTGGCACTGAGGAACAGAAGAGGCTCTGGCTGGAGCCCTTATTAAGAGGAGACATACGGTCTTGCTTCTGTATGACAGGTAATGTGTAAAATTTACTAATTGACTATTCAATCTAAAGAAAACCTTGTTTAATTAAGCTGGTGTCAGGTTTGTAGATGCAATTGGACATGTTACTTTGGTGGACATGTGTCTTTGAGATGTTTACATATTCATTAAACAGCTGGACAGAGCATAACATATTGGAACAGAAAATAGTTGTCTCTAGACTGTTTCAAAACTTGGACAAACTCAAGCCTTTCTAATGTGACATATTCTTTAGTACTCACTTGACTTAAAAGGAGGATTTAAAATTAATTTGATAATGAGATCTGTGTTCAATGAGTGAACAAGGAGAGAAATAGCTGTTCGATTAGATCGAGGAAAAACGAAATGATTTTGATTCTCTTGCTAATTGAGTTAGCCAAAAGATGACTATAGATTGTGTGAGCTCGTGTAAAAAGGCATCAAGTTTCTCAACATATACAGATGGTGCTGTAATGCCCCCAGAGTTTTCAGATGTCTTGATGTATGACAATTTCCCCCATTATTTATCCCTGTATGTGTGCATGTGTGTGGTTTTAGCTGTCATACTACAGACAATAGCTGTAATTCTTATTTTTGATTGTGTAACAAATATCAGATGTTATATAAAATATCTACACTAGGTTATCATTTCCACTTTGACAGCCTCTCTCTGTTTGTTTTGTCACTCTGTTGTTAACCACCAGATATTAGCCCCCCACCAATTTACAAAAACATGATAAAATGTTTTAGAGCTTGGCTTAACTAGTAGACAAAATGCACATTCATTATAAAAATGGCACTGGATTTTAGGATCTTAAAAAATTACCTAATTTTTCCAGGTCTAGAAATCCCTCATATACCCAGGTTTTCCAAGATGGTTGAGGGGGTGAATTGAAATAAATAAAGTTCTTTATTTTTATTTTTTGTCTACTTTTAAATCTTTTAAATTAATTTTGAGCTCCCCTAGTGGGCCACTAAGCCAACCTTGACCTTGACCATTTAGTACACATAGTAGCAAAGAAGTACTCTTTTGTGAATCTTCAACAACGTATTGTCATATAAATATTCAATAAATAATTTGTGAGTTTCAGTTTTTTTTTTGACCAATTGATTAAAAAGACTTCCTCATGTTAGCCATTTGTTCATGAACCAGACTACAGTGGTAATGTTTGTTTGTGGATCATTGACAATTAAGTGAGTCCACAATAATGAAAAGGAAAAATCTTTTAGAAGTCTATATTAAAAGGTGTTTTAAAAATTACAGTTCTTAGAAATGTGATCTTTGTACGTACACAGTGTTTATATTGTTTTGAAAAAAAAAAAATGCTATTTTCAAGAAATTATTTCATTTAATAAATAATTTAATAAAATGTTATGTGTGTGTACTTTGTATTGATCGTTTTCAAAAACATTTTGACGTTTGTGAAACAGTCAAATTATACTTCAAGAGACTTATGAGTTCCTTTGCTGAAACAAATAATGCAAAACACAATGTTGGAGAATTTTTCTTTTTAAATAGAACAAGTGGTGGTGGGGGGGGGTTAAAATTCCTTGACTGCTTTTTTTCTAAAATGATTTTCATCACTGATCCTAGTAATCCTAGTAATCTGTCTGTTTTTCTCTATTCTAGAACCGGATGTTGCTTCAAGTGATGCCACAAACATGAAGTGCACCCTTCACAAAGACAAAGACCATTTTATCATTAATGGAAAAAAGTGGTGGAGCAGCGGTAAGTGTGTGAATGTCACAGTACAAGACTGAAAGTAGGAGTGGAGAGGAAATATTTTGTTTGTCAGTTGTCAAGAAAATTAATTGTGATTTTTAGCGTTTTACTCCTGTGGAGACTAAACACGTTAAAAGGAAAACTGAACAGCGGGAGTTTAGATTTCATAGCCTTAGTGTTTTAACCAATATCTTACCACAAAGACATAAAGAAATATATCACTAGAATGATTCATCCCATAAAACGAACTCATTCATCCAAATCTTCTTGATGACTGGCATGACATTTAAAAAGCATTAAAGATGTTTACACAAACCAGCTATGAAGAATCTGTGAACGATAAACACAGAATTGGAGAACTCAAAGCAATCACAACGGGTGGCAAAGCAGAAACAGACCAATTAGTCAAAGTTCCCGCCTTCAGCTTCAAAGACCTAGAACTGAGTTGCAAGGATAAGCCCGCTATTATCTCTTCCTGCCTTTGACAAGATTCAGAAAAAGTAGCATTTTGAAGGGTTTTCCCATTGCAAATGACAGGCTAACATAATTTGGTAAAAGTTTTTTTTTTGTTTTTTGTTTTTATACACCTCATTTTCCACTTGAAAATGAATCATCATGAATCATCTCTGAGTCATTTTCAAAATGAATAAGCTAGAATGAACAGTCTACTATAAGAGCTGTAAACTCACCCTCTCTTGTTTTCATTTTCATTTATATTTTTAGGAAAGCTGACCGCAGGCATGCATAATTGCATTTTATAGACGTGTGGAACAGCAGTTGCACGATACAGAGATTAAAAAGAATCTTTATGTGATTAAAGGCAGTTTTACCATTTACTGTGGTGAGATAACATCAATGATCAGGGTTTAATCCTGCATTTCATCCTGTTTACAATGCCCAAGGTTGTTTTTCAGCCTGTATGGGATGTTTAATGTTGCTTTGGTATTTGTCTCTTAGACACTGTCCCTTGTAGAACATTCCACATAGGTCTAGCTGTGGGTCTTTGTGGTTGAGGGGCCTTCTGAATTAAACATCCTCAAAGCATGACAAAGGACCAAAGGCCTGTTGTACTCTGTCTCATCACACCAAATTAACTCCATAAAGTCTGAACTGGCTTTAAACAGGGTTCGTACAAGGTGCTTGAAATACTTGAATTGGACTTTTTGAAATTTAAGTCCTGGAAAACCCTTGAAAACAGCCATATTTATGAAAAGGTACTTGAAAAGTATTTTAATGTTTAAAAGGCAGTAAATATGAAACTGGTGTTAATTTATGTTTTTCGACAAAAACAACATTTTCTTGCTAAATTAACGATGCAGCATGTCTAAATACAGAGCCACTTCACCCAACTGGCCGGAGCGCACGCGATCTCGCGATATAACACCTTGAGGTGAAAAGCGGTCATTGAATTTGTGGTGACACCTTTGATAGTGCTTGCATTATATTGTTCGGTCTTTTATTGCATGTGCTGTTTGATTGGGTTTCACTGTTATCATTTACAAGCGTGGAGCACATCTCCATCTCAGCCGCTCGGTCCACAAACTCTTCCTCTGCATAAGCTGTGGGTTTGGGTTGCTTAACATTCATCTGGGAAAACAGTGCATGTTATCTCAGTAGATTTATAAAGTAAATCTTTTAGCAACCCATTTAGAAACCCATGGCAACACAAGAGAATACATCAACATATTTCTATATGCGATTTTTTTGTACATCGCAATTTCAAAATAAAAGTTTAAGCACTAGCTCAAAGTTTGCATGTGACCAAATATTAAAATTACATGGATTTAAACGTTGTTGAATCACGCTGTAAAGTGAAGCATCGCCAGGCTGCTGGTGCCAACTGCAGGTATTTGTTATAATACTTATTGTATTTAAGTTGGTTATGTTCATATTATGTAGTATAGGCATATTACTTTATGTATTTTAACAGTGTTCAATAAAACCATGTGATTACTTGGTTTTGATACTTTATTCAAAACAATTATTATTCTCATCGTTAGTTTAATATATATAAATGTAGTCATACTAAAGCCTGTTTTTCACTTATGTCTATTTTTATTACCAAAAAATATCAGATTACTCAATTGTCAAAATAATCAGTAGATTACTTGATTACCAAAATAATTGTTAGTTATGGCTCTAAATTAGTTAAAATATGTCAAAATACATCCACATTGTTTTGCGGAGCTCATTGTCTTGCTTTTTGTGATTAAAAGACAAATATTTTGTCATTGAAAATTTCTTAAAAATAGTATTATAATATTGTCTTGTTCTAGTGAACTAAGTATCTTTATTTTGTCTAATCTCATGAGCTAAATGTACTGTCACACCCCTAGTGTCCATGGTTTTGATATAGCTTATAATTTTCCAAGTGTATGATGAAGCTTTTACTCTTCAGGTTAATCATATATTCATGAAAAAAAAAAAAAAAGTTTTTTTTTTTTTTTTATGAATGTCTGTGCATCAGCACTACTATTGCATGTAACAGTTTGCCCATTTGAAACCGCCAGTATCACATGAAACCATATTATTTTGTTACCTCATAAATCCTGTTTCAAAGAAATATGATTTGGAAATACATATGACATACAAAATGTTTTGGATGGTGAAGTTTACGGGTGGTCGTTTCAAAGTTATAAGAGAAAAATATCTTCAGATATGAATGGTGACAAGTTGTGAGATCTTTTTGTTTGATCTGACTTGTCACCAAAGTCATTTTGTGTGTCTCTGAGGAGTTTTAAAATACTGTCATCAGCGTACAATTTGTGATCTTTGTGTCCTTGAGCAGTGGAAATTCCAACTTTCCAGTGCTATCTCTTTCCTATTTTAACCCGCACAAGATGTACAGATTCATCATCAGTACAAAGGGTAAATTATAAGTGTGACAAATCCAATTCATTTGGTTACAAGATGAGCCTGTCTTGTGTAAGAGTTCCATATCTCCGTTTTTTTTTTTTTTGTTGTTTTGAGAGAGGCACAGATGGTTTTTTTCACTACTATCATAAACCACCATCAGTTCTGGGGACTGTTAAACATATCTTTATTGTTGAGACATGTGGAATGAATTTCAAACAGTTAATCATAGACAGTGTAATGACAGTCAATGGCCAAACACTTCACGTTTCATCTAAGAGCCTTTGGAAAGTACACTTAACTGCAGTCCAAACTTGTTGCATCTTTCAGGTTTGTTTTTCCACTAAAATTAAGTTTTGTTTCATTTATAAGACCTTTTGGTTTTCATTTCTTCTGGCTAGAAGGGTAGTTGTTGTTTAAATGAAAGAATGCCTCTAGTTCCTTTGGTTTTCCTGGGCACACTTTGCAGTATGCAGATATAAATGCGATGCCCGAACAGAACGCATTTCTGCACACAGAAATGTGTGTAGTTTGTTTATGCAGCATGTTTCTATTCACATGCCTTAAGACCAGATTTTGTTGGAGGATTAACATGTATTCATACATACTGTGTACTTTATATGCAGTATATTTACAACTGTGTGCTTTATAGGTGACTATATAAATGTCTTTGTGTACTCTGAGCTTACTCATATTGGATACCTGGTGTTAAGCAGATACCATATCTAAATTGGTTATTGAACTTATATATTTTAAATATTTCCAGGTGCACTTATAATGTTAGTAGGATTTTTACATCAAAAATGGTCATAATTTATTAATACATTTTCTGAGCATTTTCAATATAACAGCTGTCGAGAAAAACTAATCATGAAAAGTGTTGATTATAGCATTATATTTAGATTACTCACATTGCATGAAAAGTTGCATAGATAAGTATTGTAGCCATTGACAGCCATTATTGTTTTAAACGATAAATGATTTTGAGACAAAAAGTGGCTAAACTGTACATAGATCATTATATGTCAGAAATTGTGAGACATGCTGAAGTCGCATCGAACATCAAAATGACAATTTTTCACCTGAGATTTGGAGCCAGATTACAGGGGGGTAAAAATTATTTTAGAAAGATGGCAGCATCGTGTTATTTTTACACAGAGATTGGTAGCTGTATTAGTAAAATTTGTTGACTTTAGCAATCTTTGAATCATTTTGATCCCCTCTACAAAATAGATTATGCAGAAAATACATTTAATATTTTGGCTTTCATCACTATACATGTTTATCTTTCTTCAGAAAAAATAAAAAAATAAAAAAATAAAATATTGACAAAATCAAAAATTTGAGCCGGGGAAGTTTCTGAGATTTGCTTGATTTGACATGGAATGACCCAGAACTCCTTTAGAAAAGCAGTCAATCAGGAAGTTGAAAGCAGTGTGTAGGTGTATTTATTTCTTGTCTCATTAGTTTTTATCTCAGTTGTCATTGCTAGGAAATGCTTGTTTTGTTTACTTGGTCTCATGCTGTATCACGCAACTTGTCAGTTTTGTGCATTTGCATGGCTGTTTTTGTTAAACAGTAAAGCATATTGAATTCTGTTACAGTTTATCAGACGGTTATAAAAAGGTTACTATACCGTGGCAGCTGTATTTACAGTACATGTTGTGGCATTGCTGTCAGGTCCACATCTTACAATAAAAGTCAAGCAAAGCTTACACTGAATTGCGACTGATTTACCAAAGAATCTGCAGTTAAATGTACCAAACAAACAAATGATGCTTTACTGAGAGAATCACATAGTTGAAAATAAATAATCAGTCACTTTCATAGCATTAGGATCCTTTAGAACAGGGGTTCTCAACCTTTTTTATTCCAGGTCCCCCCTCCTTCTCAAGGTCAATTTTGCAAGGCCCCCATATGGCTGACATTTTCTCTTATACTGTACTTCCGCAGCAAAGAGAAAAGTGTTTATTTTTAAACCTTTATTTATTACCCAAAACATTTGTTTTGCCTTATTATTCTTCTACTTCATTGATTAAAAAAAAAAAAAAAAAAAATTCGATCAAACTTTAAATTAAAGTTATCCACCTTATTTTGCATTGCGGAAGTAAATACGATGAAGTACTTCCTTATAATGTGTTAAACTTCCGTTTCGCTAGCCGATGGGTAAGGAGCGATGTGGTGGGACCACACACAGAACACTATTAAACACCGTGATGGTAAATATTTACCACACCCGCGGTGTATGACCCAGTGGGAGGATAAAATGAAGAAGTGGCCTGCCATAACTTATGAGGACATTTTAAATTATTTTGTTTTGTTGCTTGGAGTAGACGGGTCTTCGATGCGGAATTATAAAAGCACTGAGGTATATCAGTACCTGCACAGTGGAAAAGTCGGCTGAGTGCTGGTACGTGAAACAGAAAGTGAATTTGTGTTTTTAAAAGCAGACGCGAATCCCAGTACTGTTATGTGATTGCATTGAGGATTTAGGTAACTGGTAAATGACTAATGTCTCCTTTGTCTCTTTCATCTGTGAAAGCACGTAGTAATGATTTTATTTTTTTTGTCCTTATCCGTAAACTGATTACTATACAGTGCAGAATTAGGGCTGATTAATTGCATCCAAAATAAAAGTTATAAATAATTAAAATATATGTGTGTACTTATGATTATTTACCTAGCATTGCTAAACTGCATCATTTTCAGTGGGGAATTTTTTTTTTTTAAATAAACTGCACATTGACATTTTAATTGTGTGTTTGTATGTACATATATAAGGAGAAGGAAGTAAAATAAGATCTTGAAAATATTTGTGTAAAAACAGTATATTTAATGGTCACACTGAATAATTCCAAAATTACTACACCATTCTAAATTTCATACAAAATGCCATGGAATGTAGCCTCTCATGTGCTCCTCCATTGTATCAATCCAGTAAGAGATAATTTGGCTTACTATGCTCTGGGACAC
Organism: Cyprinus carpio; assembly: GCF_018340385.1. Taxonomy (NCBI): domain Eukaryota; kingdom Metazoa; phylum Chordata; class Actinopteri; order Cypriniformes; family Cyprinidae; genus Cyprinus; species Cyprinus carpio. Next base: position 8,072,379 of record NC_056620.1, read on the forward strand.
ATCAAAGCGTTCAGCAAGATCACCTTTAAATAAATTCAACTTCAGCTTCATTATAGTCGTCATAATTCGATCCATTATGTGCATCTTAAAATTGGAAGTGTAGAATTGCTGGAGATATTTAACATGTTCTTTAAAAACTCTTAGGGTGAAGCCAGTGTACAATAAAGAGCTAGTGTAATTCTTGAGAATGGCAAGGGCTAAGGGATCTTCACTGTGGAACTGTGTTGCCTTGTGTAACATTATTTTATTCCCTGAGGCATAAGTGAGGTCTGTCAATGACTGGACCTCCCACTGAGTGCAGGCATCATTGTACTGAAGGGGCAGCTGCAATGGCTCCGTTTGTGTGGTCTCATGGTCACCTTGCACATCATCTGCAAAACACAACACTTAAGTCAGTCAGATGCTCAGGAGAAACTGATCAATTCTCCACCCCCTATTTACAAAAAGTATTACAAAAATATGTAGTAAAATCTGTGCCGTTAAGTGTTATCACCGTACCGCTGTGATGTTATAAAAAACATTTTGTTTTATGTGGATATAGGAACGCGTGAAGTACATAATAAAAAATAATTTGGCATTCAAATACATCGCAAATACAGAAACGTTTGATTTTTTTTGTCGAATGAGAGACCCAATGTTGGTTTGTTTCATTTTAGCCTAAATTAATTTGTTTTGGCTTGTCGTTTATATTGCTATAGATTGTTATATTTTTAATTCTTGTTCTCTAAATAGGCCTACTGTTTATTGAAAGGATTTGTTGTGAAATGAGGGAAACTAAAATAGCCTAGCTATGTTTACAGTGTTTATTATAATGTTTGTAAACATTTTGAGTTGGCAATTAGGCCTATTTCTTAATGAAATAATAAAATGTGACTTATCCACAACTTGTGTTTTTCTCTCTCTCTCTCTCTCTATTTAACCATGCAGCAAACCTTTTTAAATATTTTGATAAATTGCTAAAAATAAATAATTAAATGACTTTTTAAACCGTTAAACTGATTGGTTAATCTGTAAAATTCTTAAAGGTCGGTTAACGGTTAACCCAGTTAAAATGAACATCCCTAGTTTAAACAATGTCTTTTGTTAGAGCACCTAACTTAACAAGAAGCTGTAACATAACTGTTTGTGGATATATCTGTCTTCACTGGAGCATCTTTTCTCTGGGAATGGATCAACGAAGTGGAAAGATCAAACGTACGGAAATTTCAGTGGTTTCTTTTAAGTTTAAGGCTTATAACCAAAGCCGACGAGCTTCTTCTCTCTTCGGAGGGGTGTGCAAATCATAGGGTGCCCCACATCCACACATCCACTGGTGCGTGGATTATGGTCAAAACAAATGTCTTGCAGGTCATTTTTACGCTTAACCAGCTATTATGACACCCCCAACTACAGTACGCCAGTCTTTCTGTGGTCCATATTCAAAGTAAACTAGCCTGTAAAATCTACACAGTGAATGCAAAACGTACTCTGTTACTTATGTAACCTCGGTTCCCTGAGATAGGGGAACAATTACTGCGTCGCTAGACGCTCATGGGAAAAACTCATTTTTCTCCGAGGACTGAAGCCTTTACAATCACACAGTATAACTGCATGGCCATTGGTTCGTGCAGTAAATAAAAAAGTGAAACAATGGCTCGGCAGCAGAGCTGCACAAGCCTATGGTGTCGAGGCCGGCCAGAGCCCGCAAGAATGGGCGGGGCCGTCTGGCTATGTAAGTGTAAATACAAAACAAATGGCAATACAATCCCACCGTGTCATGAAATAGAAATGACTAACATGAACTGGCCTTGAGCATAAAAGGCTCAGAGGGACCAATTAAACACAGGTTGAGCCCTGCGGTCAGCCCGGCCTTGGTCAATCGTTCCAACGGCTTTGTACAGCCTCAGCACTACTGAAAGGGCCAAGAGCGTACCTGAAAAAACAGGCAATGCCTGAAGAATTAGACTGCCTTAAGCAGGCGCCTATCCATTTAAGCAGCTAGAATCCAAGCCTGCAAGGCCGGAACTTCCAAGTTACAGAACTTGGTGAAAGTGGACAGCGAGGCCCAGCCGGCTATGGACATACCACTAGACCATGCCCAGGATCAGGCTACGCCCCAAGTGGAATGGGCCCTGACTCCTATGGGGCTCTGGAGACGCAGGGAGATGTATGCTAGCATGATAGCGTCCACTAACCATCAATAAATGCTCTGCATTGTGACTGGGGACCCTTTGGTGCGGCCTCCAAAGCATGCAAAGAGTTATTCCGACCTCCTGAATGGGGCGGAATGCTTGGTGTTGCATTTGGACCAATCAGACACACAACTATTTGTTATATTTAACAAATAATCTCTAACGCCCCTTCACCTAACCAAAGGGCCCTTCCCCCGAAATGCAGCTAACACCTCAAAAGGGCAGAACTGGCCTCTGGTTCCATGGCAACCAAAGACAAACCATCTGATAACACTAATTATGGCAAAAAGGAATGCGGGCAAAGCAACTCTTACTCAAGTCTCTCTAAAACAGACACATAATGACATAAAAATGGACTCTTCTCTAATTAATTCATAAGAAAACCTTTCTTTGAATGAACACACATATACTTCAGGTCATTGTGTATGTTGTTACTCTTCTTGTATACTGTCTTTTGTATTGTGTACTGTTTTATGCATGCTTATGATAGAACCACTCGGTCATGTAATCTTACCTATATGTAATCTTACCATGCTTAGTATCTATGAATTCGTCTTCTGATGATCTAAACGAGAGTGTATGTTATATGTTGGTACACAGGCAATATATTAGTGTTCTAAGAATCTTAGTCAATCAATCAAGTTCCATATGCAAATTACCATGCTCTCAGACAAAGGGCCATAAAACTCTCCAGTATTTCCAACCTTGTGCTTGGAATTTCAGCCTTTCTCTTTGGACAAGCCCATCCTGAGAGGTGTGAATCTTCTCAGACCTTAAAAGGCTCATGCACAGTTCCACCCAGGTCTTCTGCTGCTAAACTTCTGTTAAATCTTCTGATTCCTGAACGTGTGGAGAGCCTGAGCCAGTGCCCGGGGGGCTCCAACACATAGCCTGTCAGTCTGCGCTTCTCTTACATTCTGAGGATGAGGATGTGAGCTAGTCTTCTAAGGACACCCTAAGTTCATGCCAGGCCTCTGCCTTGACTTTCCATTCAATAAAAGATCCTAGGATCTCAGCTGATGTCTCTCTTAGCTCTTTTTCACTTTCCACTGGGAAGAAACTCCCAATCACCATTGAGTCAGAACACCTTTGGAATTCATCACACTTCAAAACCGGAAGAGCATAATCGCAAGTCCAAAACCTCCAAACCATCAAGACTTTCATCCGAGACTGCATCCCAATGCTTGTTCCAGGCCAAGGCAATGCAAGTATTATACATTTAACTAAATGAAACCGAGGTTTAGTATAATGGTGCTGAGTTTTACTCAGGTGGTTAACTGACTCTTTTCATAGCTTCATTCTCTGGTTTTCCTGATGGTTTCATCCAACAAATCTCATTTGTCCTTTCCCCTGTATTAGTGTTTGTTTGTTTGTGTTTAGACTAGTTTGTGTTAGTGTTTAGTTAATAAAACTCTTGTGCACAAATTACACGAGTTTCTGATTCTGCCTTGCAAATTAATTGTCCCTTTATGATTTTGATCCTTGCTACATGCTCTAATGAATTATTAGGCTACTGTAAGAAGGTTGTTTTCTGTGGCCACGAAATTAACCTTTCTTAGACTTTATATTCGCTAAACGAACAGATTAGTTGACGGCAATTTAATTCTGCTACAGTTACTACTGGCAGCTCATATAAATAATTGTAATTAATCATGATTAATTGTAATTATTTATATACATTTCCCTTTTGAGCTAATTTACTACAGATGTATATTTTTAGCGCCCTAACCTGGCAGAGAAAGTTAAGCTCCTGGTCCTCCTTAGAAGGAGGAAGCACAGAGAGAGTAATAACCTGGGCTCTGAATGGAGTGTAGAGCACCATGTCTTGGTTTTAGAATGACTTTGTTAGGCCCGAACTCAAGACAGGCAAGACTTACCGAGAGAGCCTGCAAGTCACCTACTCGATGCTAATGCCAGTAGCAGAGCGGTTTTCAACGACAGGGTTTTCAAGTCTGCAGACTGTAGTGGCTCAAAGGGGGAGCCCTTGAGGGCTCTAAGGACCATGGGCAGGTCCCATGCAGGGACCGGGGCAGATTGAGCCTCCTGGATCCTCTCAGGAAACGGACAACTAAGTTGTTCTGGCCCTCTAGGGGAATTCGTGGCCTAGTGGTTAGAGAGTTTGACTCCTAACCCTAAGGTTGTGGGTTCGAGTCTCGTGCCCACTGCTCCGGGTGTGTGTTCATGGTGTATGTGTGTTCACTGCTGTGTGTGTGCACTTTGGATGGGTTAAATGCAGAGCACAAATTCTGCATGAGTATGCTGAGTGTTCGTTGCACTCGTGCTGTGCTGTAGCCTTCGTAGCTCACAAAGCTAGGACTGTTGCACTGTGCAGCTCTTTGAAGGCCTGGTGGCCCCCTGGCAAGAACCATTCGTCCAGATGGCTACGAGTGGGCTTCTCCGGTGTAGACCACTCCAATCCCAGCCCTTCGACCGCTTTAGAGAGAACACAGGAAAGTTCAGCATCCATCCTGTCATGCTTGCCGTCGATGGGATAGGCAGGCGGCAAAGGGGGTGGGGTCAGTAGTAAAGCACGACATCTCCTCCGTGTCTTACGCTGTTAAAGACATGCTGTCATCTAATAGTTCGTCCTCCATCACATTGAACGAGACCATGTCACTCGCATCAGCCGAGTGAACTAGGGCTGGGCGATATGGCCTAAAAAAAAAATCAAAATTTACGATTTAAATCGATTTTTTTTTGCCCCCCTACAATATTCAAATGACAAAGAAATTGTTCAAAACAAGTTTAAATATAATTCTTTAGTTATTATTTACCAGTCAAATTTATAACTGAGAAGATTATTTATTTTTAGTTTTTTTAAATTTAATACTAGCCCATCATGCATTTAACAATCCACTCGGCGTTAAGAGCTGTTAAGATTAAAACTGACAACTATGCAGTGAGTGATTTTTTTCTTATATAAATTATTTGTAAATAGAGCAGACACTGTCTAACTGTGTCTACACCGGACACGAGAGTTGTTGTTCCGTGCCCGCTTGACATCACACTACAGGTGCAAATCATCTGAACGTAGTGTCAGAACATTTCGTCATAAATAGAACGAGCATCAGTTTACTGATGGGGATCATGTCGCATCACGCCGTGTCCAGTTTAGACAACATCACTGGGTACTATTGTCTTTTGTCGGATCGCGCCACTCGTGTAGACATTGCATGCATTATTTAATGGGTTATGTTACAGCCCTGCTTGTCTTTAATGTTTTTATTAAATATCTGTATTGACTGCATGATCATATCATTGTATTATTTACTGCCATGCGAGCCACAAAAGTAAAGCTTGGTGAGCCGCGCAACGAGCATTGCTGCAGGTTGCATTTTGGTGGATATGCTGTGCTTGTGCTGCCGTGGTCTTGTTCATTTTGCTGGGCAAAACATCTCTCTCACTCGGTAACAGAGTATGTGAGTGGAGTGGAGCGGCAACTATTTCCCTCCGCGCTCCGAGCATTTAATAATCACTCCTCTCCAGCTTCAGTCCGTGCTTACTGATACCAGAAACACCGCTCCGCCTTCGCTCCGTGGATAAAGTATTTCAGTATGTTTGAAATGTTATGTTCATAACGTAGCCTATATTAAAATAAAAAATAAATAAAATAACAGTATAGTTTCAAAGTGGTTTAGGCTATTGTGTGCGAACTTTTTTTCCTTCCACATGCCAAACTAATAACATTGTCAGCATTAAAAGGTATAATTGCTGCTTTCTGCTGTGCAAATTTTGTTTGTGATGAAAATAGCAGTTCATTTTCGTCAGTTATTTTATCTACGGATCGATGCATTTCTTTCAGAATTCAAAATCATTCAAAATCGGATACAGATGAAGTACTGTAAGATTACATTTGTTTGAATGCATTATTGTGAAAGCGATTGCATGTGAATATGCTGTATCTGTTTAAATCATGCTTTAAGCCGAAAATAATCAGTAAAAGGAACAGACAAACTCCTTGAGAACTAGCCTATAACTTCCCGCTCAGTTATTGCTGTCATTATAATCTTCTGATTTGAGAGATCCATCTGTATCAAGCTATAGCTAAATATGTTTAACATGTGAATTATTGCTAAATATGCAGTTATAGCACGGGCCGTTGGCATGAATTGTACTCGTGATGGAGCAGTGGAGGAGCGCTCTTGGAGCGAGTGAAAACCATGACGCTCTGACTCTTAAAAAATCTGCTCCTCACTCCAGTCAAAATCACAACAATACCCCCACCCCATCCCTGTTGAGAACTCCTACTTTAAAGGCCGGGACACACCAAGCCGACGATCGGGCTAGTTTGTTTGGTGTGTTCCACTCGTCTGCTCTCGTTGGACTCACGTTGGTGGCAGTTTGCCCAATTCAACATTCAATTCAATTCAAGTTTATTTGTATAGTGCTTTTTGCGATACAGATCGTTGCAAAGAAACTTTACAGAAAATTAAGCTTCTACAATATTTAGTAGTAGCTTATGAGTGTTGACTGTCAGTTTATGTACATATGGCAGAAATGTACAGAAAAATCAAAGACATAATGAAACAGATGATGAACACCATTTACAGCAATTATTATGCAACCAAACTTATAGCAAAATTTGGTAGTTCTGTATGTTGTTTCAGGGTTGGCATCATCTGAGGTCCTCTGAGGGGTTGGCATCATCTCTTCTCAGGTGTTCTGGATCCAGACTGAAGCTTGTGTAAATCCTAGGCAGAAACAGAGAAACAAATATAGACATAATTAGCGTAGCTGCTGTTCCAACCACGCAAAATTAATTTGTTTAACCCAAGCTAAGGAATAATAATTAGCATTTGATCAGATATAGCTGCAGTCCAAGATTATGAGATGCATTATTTGAATGCCTGGCCAAAGAGATCTAAATCTAGATCTAGATTTAAGCAGAGAGAGTGTGTCTGAACCCCGAACGTTATCAGGAAGGCTATTCCAGAGTTTGGGAGCCAAATGCAAAAAGCTCTACCTCCTTTAGTGGACCTTGTTTTTTTTAGGTACTACGAAAAGTCCAGAGATTTGCGACCTTAGGGAGCGTGATGGATTGTAGCGTGGTAAAAGACTACTTAGGTATGCAGGAGCTAGACCATTAAGGGCCTTGTAGGTAAGTAATAATATTTTTTAACTGATACAGAACTTAATAGGTAGCCAGTGCACAGACTGTAAAATTGGGGTAATATGATCATATTTTCTTGATCTGTTAAGGACTCTAGCCGCTGCATTTTGGACTACCTGTAGCTTGTTTATTAAAGATGCAGGACAACCACCTAGCAATGCCTTACAAAACTGCAGTCTATAGGTCATGAATGCGTGAACTAGCTTTTCTGCATCAGAAACAGGCAACATGTTTCGTAGCTTGGCAATGTTTCTAAGATGGAAGAATGCTGTTTTTGTAACATGGGAAATTTGATTTTCAAAAGACAAGTTGCTGTCAAGTATAACACCCAGATTTGTGACTGTAGAGGAAGTAACAGTACATCCATCTTGTTGCAAATTGTAATCCAAGAGATTCTGTGTACTGTTTTTTTGGTCTCATAAGTAGGATCTCTGTTTTATCTGAATTTAATAGGAGAAAATTATTGGTCCTCCAGTCTTTTACATTTTTAACACTCTGTTAGTTTAGATAATTTAGAAGTTTCATTTGGTCTCATTGAGATGTATAGTTGAGTATCATCAGCATAACAGTGGAAACTAATCCTGTTTTTTTTTTAAATATTACCAAGGGGCAACATGTATATTGAAAAAAGCAGAGGACCTAGGACAGATCCTTGTGTCACTCCATATTTTACTGATGATAATTGAGATGACTCCCCATTTAAATAAACAAAGTGGTAGCGATCGGACAGGTAGGATCTTAACCATCTTAAAGCCTGCCCTTGAATACCTGTATAGTTTTGTAATCAATCTATGAGTATGTCACGATCCGTCTGTTGTCTGATGCAAGAAGCAAGTCATTTGTAATATTAACAAGTGCAGTTTCTGTGCTATTATGGGGCCTGAAACCTGACTGAAATTCTTCATAGAGATAATTTTTTTGCAGGTAAGAGCACAATTGAGCAGACACAACTTTTTCTAAAATTTTAGACATAAACAGAAGATTTGAAATGGGTCTATAATTTGCTAGTTCAATAGGATCTAGTTGTGGTTTCTTAATAAGAGGCTTAATAACCACCAGCTTGAATGGTTTTGGAACGTGACCTAAAGGTAACGACGAGTTAATAATATTGAGAAGCAGTTCTTCTGCTACAAGTAACAACTCTTTCAGTAATGTATTGGGTATAGGATCTAACAGGCATGTTGTTGGTTTAGATGCAGTGATAAGTTTATTTAGCTCTTCCTGTCCTATAGTTGTAAAGCACTGAAGTTTATCTTTGGGTACGATTTATGAAGCTGAAGTATTAGATGCTGTAGAATCTACATTTGCTATTGTATTTCTGATGTTATGTATTTAATCAGTGAATAAATTCATAAAGTCATTACTACAAAACCACAAATAGTTTTCCAGCCTAATTCCATTTATTCAGATGTACTGTACTTGGTCAGTACAGTCTTTTGTCATCACTGAATGTGCAAACATGTTTTGTGTCCTCATAGTTCCTCATAGTACTTTTCACTGTTCCTGTCAGACACCTTTAGACATCATCTCATCCTTAGGAGCAAAAACAGAACCAGACAGCTGTGCCGGTTACCCCTGGCCTTTTCTCTTTCAGCCATTCTCATATCCTTTTCTTTTGCGTCAACTACATCTTGAAGCCACAAAAATGCAAACAATTAATTTTTTTTTTTTTTTTTTTTACTTTTTACTTTTTTACACTTTTCTCTCGTGGGATAGCCAATTTCCTTTGGTGGCTCCCAGGCCTATGGTGAGGTTTGTTCTTTTCTGGTGGTCTCGAACTTTAACTTTTCACAGCTTCTTTACCCTTTTGTGTAATGACTTCCAGTCCACCGTTACGATCACTAGAAAGAACAGGGCCAAGTAACTGTTTGGTTTAATATGTTTTCATGTGCATGCTGAAACCTCTGGCATGACTTAATGAATGAAGATATTGCGTTTTTTTTTTTTTTTTTTTTTAGGGTGGCAGTTAAACACAAACATTCACACATGCAATTGCTTAACACACAAGTTTATTAATCACCATCTCATTTGATTAGCAATAAATTTGATTACTTTTTTAAAATCCATAATTTAGATGCAAACTGATATTTAATACTACAAATACAATGTTTCTTATTCTTTTTCACACTATAATGTCCTTGATCAGTCCCTCTTTTTTCTATAATTTTAACTGGTGTTGATTTATATTAAAAATAACACAAATTTCTGAGAATTATTTTAGAATAATTAGTTATTATTGCTAGTTGTAAAATTGTATTTTTCTAATTTATTATTTTATATACTTTTAAAGTATTGTTGTTGTTGTTATAGTAAACATTCTGTCATTATAGTGAGCAACAATTTCTGGGGACACTGAAGGTCCAAAGATAAGCAGTGCTCTGCTTTCTGCAGACACAAACATATTTATTTTATTTATTTTTTATTTTTGGGTGATGAGAAACACTCCCATGCAAACAAAGACACTCACACAGGCTATTTTTTTTGTAATGGATACTACAGTATCAAGAGCTATGAGGCTGAATATGTTTGTTTATGTGGTCTGTGTGACACATCCGGAATTACTATTATTGGCGCCAGATTTGGTTCTGACTCACTTGAGTTGTCTTAGGTCTTTGACACAAAATATTCATCAATCCTGCCCAGGTCTATTTTTCTTCTTTGTCTTTTTCTAGTGAACCTTTCCTATGTGTGTAAGCATAATCTTCTGTACATGTGACTTGTGTTTGTATACTTTGTTTTCCTGCAGACTTTTGTGTGCAAGCACATATGGGATTCCAAACCAGCAAATAACACCAAAACTCAATACAAGTCCAAGTGTATAAAGTATGCTTTAATCTAAAAATATATTTACATTTGTTATATATAATATACAAAATATGTAACGTATGCAGGGTATCGTTTCTACACATGATAAGTGGTCAGTATAATAACTGATAAATATGCTCACACAGAATCTATTTTTTTTTTCTGGATGCACTGATTTTGGGGATTCTGTGCACTAGCTAAAACAGAGTAATGACACTATTGTTTGTTAGCAGAGAGCATTAGCAACCAAAACACTTAAACAAACACACAAGTGTTGTTAACGATAGATTCTGTGAAGTTTTCTATGGAATTCTGCGGGCTCAGATTCCATGCATGTCTTCTGATAAACAGCATACTTTGATCTTCAAACATATAACAAAAGATCATATCAAAGATATCATAGTGGAATGTTTCTGGTTAGTGATGGGCGGTATACCGGTTCATACCGAAAACCGGTGTATATTTTCGTTACGATATTAATTTTTAATATACCGCCATACCGATGTATTTAATTACTCAACGTTCGGAACGTTATGCTGCGCCGCGGCCGCGGGATACTGTTTCAGACGGACCCTTTACAATGTTGCACTTCTAATCAGCGACTGCGAGGCATGGTGAGGGTAAACACAGTAGTGCTCTGGTGTTACTTTATAATGCCTGTTTTACACATACTCCGTATGCAGTGCGTATGCGTTGCAGATTTTTTTTACGCACCCATGTTAACGGATTCCAGCATTCATACTGCACGAGGTTGCGGTCCATCAGTGCGTTAAAGGAGCGGTGCGTCTGCAGCAGTGCAGCGATCGTTTACTTACCGAGTCTATTTTTGCTGTGCTGCAGATGCTGAATTAAAGTGAAAGCGCATTGTTCGCGGGAAAAATGAACATGGATTGACACGGAAATGCAGTCATTTCACAATAAATGTATACTAATTAAAGCTGGCTAGGTTTAAAACAAGAAAAAGTGCACTTTTAGATAAACAAGGAAAACATTATATATATTCACTTTTATGAAGGCAGAAAAACAAAGTTCATTAAGACCCATGGGATTGCTTGTGATAAAGATTTAAATGCAAAAGGCACGAGACTGTTTCTGTCTGTGGTGTTTTAATTTTAAATATTTTAACAAGAAAAGTAGGCTAATTGTTGTGTTTAAATGTTTTGCCGCTTGCTTGAGCAGCTTATTATACAAACCTAGAAGTAAAATGCATGAATAATGCGTTGTTTATATTTATTGAGTTTAAACTAATGTCTATAACTATGAAATATTGTTACTGTTCTGTGATAAAAGACTCACAATGCTGAAAAAAAAAATATATATATTTTTTACATGATATGAAATCAAAACAATGAACAAATGTTGTGTTTGTGGACTAAACAGACGCGGATCAGTAGCGGACTGCAAACGCGTCCTGTGTGAAAGCACATTGAGTCCGTGCTGCGGAGTGCATATGCACTGCAGACAGAGTATGTGTGAAACAGGCGTTACAGGGAAGATGGATGCTTCAGAACTAGTAGAACATGACACAGAAGAACTTGTGCCAAAAAAAGAAGCCTGGTCTGTTGTTTGCAGGGTTTTGGGTTTCCAAAAATCCGACGTCGACCAAACAACCATTTTATGCAAGTGCTGTCGGGCTAAAAGCACGTCTTGGAATATCAACCAGCAGAAAATGCATTGTACACCTGATTATGCATGAAAGAAAAAAACGTCATAAACCGGGAAACCGGCATAATTTAGAAAAAAACCGTGATATAAATTTTTGTTAAAACCGCCCAGCACTATTTCTGGTTAATGCATTAATCTAAAGGCTAAAGTACTTTGATTTTTACATAGGTGCTAGAGCAGTGGTTCTCAACTGGTTTGGCTAACACACGCAGTACAAATTATGTGATTTATCGGTGCTGTACTTTTATTTCACGTGTTGCATGCTCGTAGTTTCTATGCTTTAGTGAAGTGATATTCAGCGCGTTATTCGTGCTATGGAGGAGTGCGCCCTACGAACACGGTATAACATCTGGCAGGACAGGATAGTTCGCTTTTCTGAGGTGAGAGACTTTATTTCATAACAAGTTACGAAAATAACGATAGAATAATTACACTGACATTAATTCTGTCAACATCTTATCTGACCGCAGATAGCCTACTGAATCAAGACAGCGCGTTTTTCTCAGGCACTCCTAACTGCATCTGACAGTGTCAACAGCTTTCATGCACGTCTTTTAAAATTAAAGCCTTGCATCATGGAAAAAAAAAAAAACTTTTAGAATTTGTTTTTGTTATTTTTGTTGTTGATGTCGTTTCTTTGGCTGTACACTCTACGACACACCAGTTGAGAAACTCTGCGCTAGGGTATGCGTACAGTGTGTGGTGTAAATTGCATCAGCAGCATAGTACATGCATACTGTATGTCCATCAGATTTTTCTAACCACACATACTCTGGATGCTTAGCTCACACATGCACCTTTTTTTCTTAGTCGTCAACATTGGCCCAGCCAAAATAATGGAAAAATAATGGAGACGGCAGTAGCAATAGTAATAGATGCCCATATTAATTACCACTTTTGAGAGTAGGGATGGGCATTTCAAGCAAAAATAATATTCGAAGATCACTGTGAATTATTAGATTATTATTCGGAAATCGTACCCCTTCTCCACATGCACACACGCACGTATCGCTACACAGCCATAAACAGAGAGAGACCTAAGGCTAGGCCATTTCCATTAAAAAAAAATGGTACCCCTAAAGGGAATAAATACGAAATGGGAGGGGGAAAAAAAATTTCAATACTTTTTCTCACAAACATGGGGACTTTTTTTTAACAAAGAAAAAGAAATGCGTGTTCAACTTTATACGCATACACTAGCGATCACATCAAAACTGAATTATACTTCAAACTTAATGAACTTTGTACATGACTGTTACTGTCAAAGTTACTTAAAAAACTTTCATTTTTAAAATAATGTCCTGGAATATAGTTGGCAGTCCTCATTGTGAAGTTATTGCAGTGTCATATGGTGAACGTACTCGTATCTTCATTGTCCGACGAAGAGTGAGTGTGAGTTTCTGTGCCTGACTTAAGGGAGATCTCAACAGTGGGCTGTTCATTGCCATGGCGGTACCCTCTTCCTGTCTGCCCCCAGCTCTTGGCAAGCTTCAGAACGTGCATTTTGAAGGATGAGCCAATAAAGACGTAGAGCACAGGATTCAGGCAGCAATGTGTGAGGGCCAGACTTTCAGTAATTTGATTGGCCCGGTCCAGGTTTTTGCTCACCTCACATTCTGTCACTAAAATGTAGATCACATCCAGGGCTCTGACTAACTTTACAACATTATAGGGGAGCTGGGTCAACAGAAACACACCTACTACAGCTATCAAAACCCGAAATGCCCGCCATCTCCTTCCACCACGTACACCCGCTGTTGCGGCTTGACCCAACACCATTCCAACCCTGCAATAACAGAACATCATCACCAGGAAAGGCAGAAGAAAGCTCAGAGACACTTCCAGAATTTCCAGAGTTCCTTTTGCTGCCCGCGCCATGCTGTGTGGATAAACTGCCCGGCAGGCGTTACGCCCACTCGAGTGCTGCTTCTTCACCGTGTAGAACACCATATCTGGCAATCCGAGGACAATGGCAAGTCCCCAAACCATGAGGCACATGATTAACCTCTGCCTGCGGGCGTTGGTGCTGGCTGGGGCGTTGGCGGTGGTGGAGCCTCTGGCTAGGGCACAATAGCGGTCTATGCTAATGCAAGCCAGCAGCAGCATGCTACAGCTGAAGTTAGTGGTGTAGAGAGCTGAAGTGATCTTGCAGGCGGTTGTGCCAATCTCCCAGCCATTCACTGCATCCGCAGCCCAGAAGGGCAGTGTGAGGAGCAGGAGGAGGTCTGCAAAGGCCAGGTTGAGGATGAAGACATCCGTCAGCGTCCGTAAGCGTTTGTGGGAAAGGTAAACTAAGATGACCAGCGAGTTTCCGGCCAGGCCCAGGATCAATGCTAGGGTGTAGACGACTGGCAAAAAGATCCCAGCGAAAGACCGGATCTCTTGTTTGTCGCAGACTGTGTGGAAGTCTGGAAAATCCTTGTCGTCATAGTCACTGTGGTTGGAACTATTGTCATGGTCCTGATAATGATAGTCTTGGTCGTAATCCGAAAAGACACTCATCATGATCTAAAGAGAGAAAGAAATGTAAACATAGATGATGCTAGATTATTTTGTTTTTTTTATGCTCAAAAAAAAAATGCAAAAATTATACAATGGAAAAAATTCACTCAGATACTGCTAGTACATTTTACAAATAATTACCAAAAAAGCAAGTAACACATTGAATTAAACATGACATTTTGAAGTAAAAAGACTGAAATAGTATTTTCTTGTAAAATGTAAAAGCTACCTTTGGTTTGATGGTAGATATTTATTTAAATTATGGACATTAGGACATTATTCAGATCAGCCACAGTATTGCTGGTCATTCCAAATCTATTTCTATTTAGTGGTAAAACTGCTGATCTACTCTAAGGTAATATGCATCTTGAGATGAGGTAAAGTTGTCCCTTTAAAGTTATTACTACATCCCCTTGTACCTCCTGAAGGTACAGTTTTTCACATTTTTTCTTGTGTAAAATGTAAAAATAAAAATAATAATTTGATCATTGACTACGCTTTGCAGTTGGACATGTGCTGCCTTCAAGCCATGTCAGAATAATCTGATTTTATGAGATTAGTGTGCATGAACAGCACTACGATGTTGGGCAATTTTCTCCTAGCCCCCTACTTTCTGAAATAGTGTCATTTCAGTTTGAATCATGGCAGAAGCAACTGTATGGTTAGAAAGTTGTGAAAATTGGCACACAAATAGAGGGCAGTTTGAACATTAACCACATCAATTTTGGAGTCTCTAACTCAATCACTGTAGTGCCACCAACTATCCGAATTTGCACTCATGTATGTAAATAAATAGCTGCTTATTTAGCTGGTCTGCTGACTTGAGTGAAAAAAACACAACAAATGTGCCTTTCATTTTGTTGTGTTAGAGCTAAAGAACGTCTTCTGTGTAGGTAAAAAAAAAATTGCTCACATCCATTTTTTTTTTCCAACAAGAATGGCTTTAAACATCCTTTACAGTTACAAAAACTCTGAAATAGTAGGAGCTTTCCTACTTCCTTATTTTTTATGATGTTTTAGACTCTTTAAGAGGGCAAAATGGTTTTTACATTTTACATTTGTGTGTTTAACAGATGTTATCCAAAACAACTTAAAAAATGAACAAAATCAATTTGTTTAAATGTTTTTTGCCAATTGTAGAAAATATATAAATATATTGAAGAAAAATAATATTTTATTATAAAAATGTACAATTTAATACAATGTATTTTACCTGCATTCAGTTTAGGTTATTTTTATTATAGAAAGAAAATGTCTCATGTTTTTCTGCATTTCAAACTTGTTTTCATGGGAATGAGCATTTATTTAGCAAATTAGCAAATATTCCGCCTTATGGGATTTGTAGGTTATCTTAAAAAGATTCAGCACCTTAAAATTCACATCTGTCTATAATAATGTCTGGATAATGGTGTTGACTCTGCACAGCCAAAAAAACTACAGAATGATTACATTTTAGATGTCTGTGCATGCTTTATCTTTTAAATTTACTCTTTCATTCGATTGCTGATTCGATGTGTCATCTGTGCTTTGTTCTGACTAACTTTATCCTGAATGTTACTTTCTTTCATATCTTCATTCTCATTTAGTGTTCCGGAGGGTCTTGGTTGAGATCATACAACTCAACACAGAAACATTACTTTTGACCGCAAACTCTGTGCACGCATGTACAGTTTGGCTGACCGAAATCATTTGAGCATCTTGCAGTGTTGTTGTCTATTTCACCATATACAGTAGCTTATGAAATCATGTAAAGTAAATAAAAGTGTATGGGCAGCTTTGTGGCACTTGAGCTTTGGACGTATTGTAAACTTAGTAGCTTTGCTATAGTTTGTCTGGATTGAAGGGGAGTTTATTTAACACTGAACTCTTTTAGGTGAAGGTCCAGAAATGCTCACTGCTGGTCTTTCTCGTTGTTTGCATTTCCAAACCACAGATCTTTGACTTTTGCCAACTGCTCATCTGGAGTTCCACACAACACTGAGTGTACCTGCCAATCTGTGAATCACATGCTTGTTTAATAGGGACACTGAGTGGAACTGATTTTGTCTTTCTGGGTGATAAGCAAACCAGCTGTTAAAAGATCTATAGCTAATGCATATTGCCCATTTTTTTGTAATTGTTTATTGTCTATTCATATTTACCATGTCAATAAATTTTTCTATGCTACTTAAAAAAAAAACAGAAAGAACCAATATGTTTAAAACATCAGTCAAAAACTATTCAAAAATGTCCTAGTGATTAATTATGAACTGCATGTCTCTTCCAGAAAAGCTGCAGTTGGGATGGAAATTTTGGGATGGAATTTCCTCTTGTGGAAACCTTTTGGCTCCTGTTTTTAAAATTCTGATGAATAACAACATATTATCCATGGCCTATTTTTTTGTTATTATTATTTTTTTATTTCTAAACTGAAGTTTGCGGGTTCGAGTCTCAGGTCCTGCAGGGATTGTATGTGGGGGGAGTGAATAACCAGCGCTCTCTCCACCTTCAGTACCACGAGGTGAGACCCTTGAGCAAGGCACTGAACCCTAACTGCTCCCTGGGTGCCGCAGTATTGGCTGCCCACTGCTCTGGGTGTGTGTTCACGGTTTGTGTGCGTGTTTATTCACTACTCACTGCTGTGTGTTTGCCCTTGGATGGGTTACATGCGGAGCACAAATTCCAAGTATGGGACATCATACTTGGCAACACGTCATTTAAAAAAAAAAAAAAAACGAATAATAATAATAATAATAATTATTATTATTTTCATCTAAATATCTTTTTTTTGTATTCAGCATAAGAAATAAATTCATACAGGTTTGGAAGAAACTAAGGATGAGTAAATCATGACAGAATTTACATTTTTGGGTGAACCACAAGTATCCAAGTGTAGTTCATTAGATTAACAACATGTTCTGTTAACATTTGACAGTGTCAAAGTGTTTTATTCTATTTTATATACGTTTGTATACAGTTTTTTTCAAAAGTTACAGTTTAACAGTTAATGCAGTAAGTATGTCTGAGGCTTTAGGCTTAATAAGCATGTAAAAATGTGATCTGTTGTCCTTATTCTTGAATCCATTACATAATTTGTATTGTCGTATTGTATTACTTTAGTCAATTGTGGAGCTCAGGGTATGTTAAACCTTTTTATCCTGTTACTTTAACATTGCACAGGTAAACCCTCATTCCATTCTGCTTTCTCACTAGCATACAGAAACAAGTTTTTTTTTTGCAAACAGTTTTCATAATCATATTTAAAATGTGTTCCTCATATGTGTTTATTTTGAACTTTACCTTCCCTGTCATAAACCCATTTTGAAGAATAAAGCAGGACTTTGCCTTGACTAAATAGATGACAGTGAAGGAAACTAACTGCAAAAGAATTTGAACTAAAAAAATCAGAATACTGACTAAAAAGCATAATAAATGTCCATTACCATAATTCAGCGTACAGTATGTTGTAACTTTGTTGGGAATTTGTTTGCTGTATTCTTAATCCAGTGTTTACTTTCAATGATGATTCTCTAAAGTTATGCCTGTCCCCTGTGCCTTTGTGACACAAAGTGATCAAAACCCTTGACTTTGAGTTACACACAGTTTTGATGTGAATGTGAAATGCAAATACAGCAGTGTCTTACCTCTGTAGCGTCTGAGTCGCACTCTGTCCTGGAATGAGCTGCCTTCAAACTAGAGAAGTGAAACGCTCTGTTGATAATTGCAGCTGGGGCAAGAGGACGGCCATGGGTGTGTGTTTGCATGTGCGTCAGAGAAAAAGATCGGTAGAGGAGAGAGAGAGAGAGAGAGAGAGAGAGAGAAAGAAGGCGAAAAGAGTTTGAGAATATAAAGATTAACCTCCTCTTGCAGGTAACAGAGATCCTCTCTGTTTTCCCGATAATCTTCAAGTGGAAGAATTTCGGTTTATTCATAACAGAACAGAATAAAACACAACATAACATATAACATTTAATGTAACATACTGTATCAGAACATAAAATAACATAACATAAAGAGTCATGAGGTTGTTTTAAACTGTATTGAAGTAGTTTACATGTATGATGGATACTCTATGCATTCCATAAAAAAAAGTCACACACTCTAATATTTTGTTTGACCACCTTTAGCTTTGATTACGCATTCACCGTGTCATTGTTTTGATAAGCCTCTGCAATGTCACAACATTTATTCCCATCCAGATTTGATTTAATTTTTCGAAAAGATCTTGTATTAATGATGGGAGAGTCGGACCGCTGCACATTGTCTTCTCCAGCACATCCCAAAATTTCTCAATGGGGTTAAGGTCTGGACTCTGTAGTGGCCAATCCATTTGTGAAAATGATATCTCATGCTCCCTGAACTACTGTTTCACAATTTGAGCCCAATGAATCCTGACATTGACATCTTGGAATATGTCTGTGCCATCAGGGAAGAAAAAATCCATAGATGGAATAACCTGGTCTTTCAATATTTTCAGGTAGCTGACCTCATTCTTTGGGTACATAACATTGCTGAACCTAGACCTGACCAACTGCAGCAACCCCCGAGGCTCTTACCTATTTGCTTAGTTAAATCCAGGTGGTGACTTTTTTTTTTTTTCGGATGGGCAGTGTATTTTTTCTGTATATAAATGCATACATATCTAATGTTAATAATTGTGGTACATTTTAAACGGGTTATATTAATGGAAAAAATTAATAGTAATTCAAGACATGCATTTTAGTTTTTTTTTTTTCTTTTCTTTTTTTTTTTCCTTTAAGAGGTGTATAGGCATCAAGTTTAAATAGTCACCTTGACCCCCCCCCCCCCAACAAAAATCATTGATGTAGTTCCAGCACACAGATTAAGTAAACTTTAATTATACGTGTATATATATATACACACACATTAAAATAGTGTCTTATGCACTTGTAGTGTTGTCAAACTACTTCCAGTGTCAAGAATATTCTTGCTGCAGATGTGGTTCTTTTTCATGCTTTAAGATATATATTTGCATTAGCATATGATCTGACTCTAAGATCGTAATGTGAATATTTGAGTGTCACACCCAGTGCATAGGTTTATATTGTTAACCTTATGCACCCATAATAAAAGGTGCTTCTGATGTTACCAGACCACTTATAGAAGCATTTGTTGTTCATGCATATCAGAATGCATACAGTTTTGGAAAGGAATAGATCTATATCACTGTGCTGCTCTAATCTAAATAAATCCTTAAGACTGGAGGAATAGATTAGAGGTGTTTTTCCCAACTGGCATATTTCCCAAACTAGTTACAAGAATTGATGCAGGAAATCACTGTGCATAATTAACTTTACAGTCTTTTAACCGCTCTTTCCTAAGTGCAGTCATTTGGTTTGTTTGAATAGAAAAATACCTGCTGTGATTATTTTTCTAAAGAATGTCATGTTCATTGAGGATATTAGCTGTGAAGGGTGAAGTAAACTGTTGGATGAAGGGTCTGATTGGTGTAATTCCTTGTAGTAGCTCATCTGTACTAATCCTGTTATTGGAGAGTGCTAGCATTCCGGAGGCCCTGCGTGATTTGTTTGTTTGATAGAGTCTGGCCGTTATGGCATGAAAAGTGCAGCGTACTGTCGCGTGTTTGGCGGCTTGTATGGGGACAACCTGCAGACATGAAAGGACAAGTCTGTTATATCACACCCTGAGAAACACAACCTGTGTTTTCATCAGAAGAATTACTAAAGTAAGGGCTGCTGCCAGCACATATACATACACACCCACACACAAACATGCATGCAGGCTAGTGACTAACTATTCCTTAGGAAAAACACTAGTCTTTCCAGAAATTGTGAAGTGTTGAGTGTTTGTTTCAAGGGTGTGTGTGTCTATCTGGATTTAAGGTGTGTCTTTGTTATGTGTGGAATTGTGTATTCAACGTCTTGTCCAAGTGCTCTCATAACGCATATGAGTCACAGTGTCAGATAAAGCTCTCTTGTGGGAGATTGTGGGTACTTGTGTTTAAATTTTTACATAATAACCTGATGTTATTTTAAAATTTATGTAGACTATTGTAACTTTAAATTGTTTTAACATGAACAATGTGGGACTGTGTTTATTTAGTTGGGTTGGTTTACTGTAAATCTAATTACAGTAGCTTTATATAAAAACAATAGTGGTTTATGGTAATCCCCACTTATAATGGTGCATATGTTCATAGGTAGATTCTCTTTATTCATGTCATGTTTTACACCAGGGGTCTCATTTATAAAACTCTCCTTAGATTTCATCCTAAAAGTGTACGTAGGCACAAAAGCGAGATTATCTAGAAGTTATCAGATTTATAAAACCATGCGTACATCAGAACCTGCCCAAAAATCCCTTTATAAATCCCAGTCAGGGGAAGTTTGTGCGTATGTGCATCTCCAGCCCGACTCCTTCCCAAAATAACCATATATGAATATATTTAAAATAGTTATCAGAAAAAATATTTAGAATAGAACTGGCCCAATAATATTCCAGTTTTTTTTTTTTTTTTTTTTTTTTTTTTATTAAATTAAATGAATGCAGTTTTGCTGATAAGGTGAACATCTTTTGGCTATTTTTAGTGGAAAAATATAGGCTTAAATTTATTGCGGTGTAAATACATTTATCTGACTCTGCGCATCATTGACAAATTATTTAAAAAAGGAAACGTGCATTTTCTTCAGATTGTATCCTTCAAATGCAGTGGTATTTTTCATAATGTTGTGGAGATGCCTTCACACGACATCAACACTTCGGTGCAGCTGTGGTTATACAGTAAGCTATTATCATTGGTCCCATTCAAACTGGACAATAGACCATTCTACCAAATCTATCAGTGTCTGCCACAATATCGAAGTAAGTGCACATCATTGATCATTGTTCTCGCTAAAAATATTTTCTCATAACATGAGATGTGCAGTTTACTAAAAGATACATTATTGTGCACCTACAGCACCCCCCGCAGTCATTAAAACATAACATACCACAAGAAAAGTAGCCTAATCAAGTGCATCCACTACAAATAGGCTGTCTAAATTCATATAATTTTGGTTTAACTTCTGCATAATGACTTTATGTAATTTCAGTGCTTATCTCCATTAATGAGAGTGGAATACTTAGTGTAAATGTATATGATGAAATGAAAACAGTTTAAAATTGTTGTTTACTTCATTACTTTTTAAAAAAGTCTGTACGCATGGGTCAGAGTTTGTGTGCAAGTGCACATATTTTCCCATCAAGTTTGTTTTTTATAAATCCCACCTTTTACGTAGACAGTGCCATACACCTCTTTTGTGTGTATGCAACGGTTATAAATAAGGCCGCTGATGTGCAGCAGTGGTTAACCACTGTTTGTTTATGTTTTTGCATAATGTTGCATCTTTACCTCTGTGTTATTTAAAGCTGATGTCCCACTATAGCTCATCTAAAACAACAGTTAGTGAGTCTCAATTAATCTGTCTCATATGTTACAGTTGGAAACTGCAACAGAACTGCTGCAGGAAAGCAAGACCTCACACTCATGGGGCAGTGTCAGAAACTGGATAAAAAATAAAAAATCACTAAAGAGGCATGAAAAATTTATTTTTTGGTATTGGTTGGTCTTGGTATGCATGTATGTCATTAAGATTTATTCAGTGTCGATTCAGTCTTAGATTACGTATTGCATTTTTAGGATTTACAAAACAAGATTTTAGTTTTGAAGGATGTTTATATATTTGTACGTAAAAAGAAGACAAAAATATAATTTCTTTCTTTCTTTCTTTCTTTCTTTCTTTCTTTCTTTCTTTCTTTCTTTTAAATGGACATATGCAGGTATACAAAAACATTTTCTGTCAATGTGAGATGTTATGCCCTGCAGGCTCCTATCACATCCAGCACTTATACATTCACACTAAACTGAGCCTTTACTCTTTTGATCTGGGCAGTATCAAATTCTTATGTCCTTTGCAGAATACTGGACAATAAACAGCAAAGAATGATTGTGGGACACACCCATCTTCCCCTTGAATCACAGATTGGCCCCAGGCCTGTGCATGCTTCACTTTGCTGTAAATTATTACAGCCATGAGTCATTATGTGCATTATGGCGGTCTGTGAATAATTTTTGTTAAAAGGGCTTTGAGCATTGCATGTGTTTGTGTGTGTAAGTGCATGCACATGTTAGCAACTGCAGTGCATGTACAGTAAGACTTGTGCTACACTCAGCAATGCATGTGCAAAATCCATGTCAGTCTGAGAAATAGCTCCCTCTAGAGGAGACCCCTTAATTCTAAACAAACAGAAATTTATAGTGTTTACCGACTCAAAATCCTGCCTGCATGCACTTGGATCTTTAAATACAAATTATCCAATAATTGCTGACCTATTAATCAAATCGAGTTCCAATAGCTCAATTACAGCATCATTTTCTGCTGGATTCCAAGACATAGGTGCATTATTAGAAATTAACAAGCAGACATTGTTGCACAACAAAAAAAACAAAAAAACAACAACAAAAAAAACTTTTTACAGAAAGAACAGTAAATGCCAAAACTCACGTTGTGACCTTGTAGCAACTCATGTAATAACCAAGCATACTGTAATAACGACACACAATGTAATAAGTATTAAATTATTAATGTAATAAAATGTTCATAATGTAATAATTTTCTTAAAACATAATAAAATCATGGGGACATAATGTTATAATTATTTCTGTATAATGAGAAATGTATTACATGTTTAATATTCTCATAATTTTAAACATAAAACATAGGAATTCCCTTACAATACATTTTAAATGCATTTTTTTTTATAATACTTCAAAAAACACCAGATTCAAATATTCATGTTAGTATTAGTAGTAGTAGTAATATTTACGTTGATATTATTAGTATTATCACAGTACATAACTTATTGTATATACTTACAGTAGGTGGCCAACCAAACCGGTGGTTCTACCGCCGTGCGTAGCCCTTCATCTTAGCGGGCGCGGGGGCCGCCGCCGCGTCTGCAAAGTGCATTTGCAGCTTTTGACCGCTGAGTGGCGCTTTAACCACAAGTTATCAAACAAACGCATCAAAGCACATTTTCACAAATAGTCGTCAGCTTTGCCTCACTGATGTGTTACATTTGACGGCTGCAGTCAGGGAAAATGAAAGAAAAACACTGTAGTTAAAATATTTAATATTCACAGATGAAAGTTTCGTACTTATGAAGTTATGTGCGTTTCTTAGAACGAATTCAAGCAGGATAAATGTCAAGCCTGAGCCGGTGCTTATATTTTCTCTAAGCTACATGGTATTAAACCATATTTTAGATTTGACACATTTAATAGGTGTGCAGTATTATATATATTATATGAATTATGTTATATTTTTCAAAAGAAAATGTGGTTTATGAGCTAGGCTACATGGATTAATATGCAAAATGTCAATATTCTCATATATTAGGCATATATTTTAATTTATATTTTAAAATTCCTTTAATAAAACAGCATGCATTTTTTTTTGATTCGTTACCTGGCATTTATTTTGACAAATAATTTCTTGGGAAAAAGATATTTGTCTGTACGCTGATTAAGAAATTGTTGCATGTTTTATTAATTATTTCCTTTATTTTAGTAAAACATGAGGCACTGTATAATTTTGCTTCCATTATTTAGGCCTTATTAAAACAAGAAACGAATAAATTAAACCTGCACAATGTAGCTAAATCATTGAAACTCTAAAGAATGGACTGATTAATAAAACGTCCTCACGTTTAAACTCAAGTTCTCTCATTATAATCAACAAAATGCACATGATGTAAAAAAGAGCTTCATTAATTGACAACTTCAGTGATTTAAAAGGGGGCCTTCTTTACTTGCTTTCATATAATTTAAGTAAAAAAAAAAAAAATTGCAGCCGCATTTAAATGCAGGTGTGTAAAATGTCAGAGTGCAAGATTTGCACGGCGCGTGTGATGCTGAGTGCAACATGCAGCATTTATTCTTATTTGTTTTATCTTCATTACAAATCTTGTTTGGTTTTATTTTGGATAATTGCATGTTAAAAGTAATTTACGTTGTAATGCATATGCAAAATGTGAATTATTATTCATATTCAAGTGTTTGTGCGAAAATTATTAATGCGCATGCATGACAGGGAGGCGCCCTCTCGATCACTTGAATTTTTTCCTGATAATGAAATAACTTAAAATCTGGTTGTCTTACATATATGAGAAATATATCTACAGAAAGCTTGAAATGTCTTTTAAACGAATCAATTCAAAACGAAAGCATTATGTAATCTGTGAAGGTTGCATTTGTGGAGAGAGCCAGCACTGTAAATTTCATCTTGCAGCCGACAAGAAAACATTTGTTTATTAATAAATAATTGAAATGTCTCCTTTTTCTCAATTATTAGGCTACTTCTGCCTGTGCTTTGTGGCAAACTTAATGTGTGTGCTTGAGCAAAGAATATATGAAGGCTCATTATGGATTATAGATGTAAATTTAATATAAACCTGCGATTACCCTCTAGACATATCTGTTAAAGTTTTTAAAGCATTTTATACGCGTTTGCATAAATTCTGCTTTCGGAATGGTCTGTAATGGAGAGATGCCTTAACACTGATTATTCCTCTGAGACACAAAAATGAAAATTGAAATAAAATTGATATTTTATGTTTTGAGAATGGCCTACCCTTCTCTGCAGATATTGTTGCTTCTGGTTTGTGCATTGTAAATACAACAACAACAACAACAAAAAAAATAAAATAAAAAAACAACAACAACAAAAAAATGATGTCTCCAAAAACTCCAAAATGTTTTTTGTCACGTCTGTAACACATGTGTATTTCCCAAATTTAAAACAG